>NW_026040051.1:1285000-1373184 GCF_023375975.1 Astyanax mexicanus | reverse complement strand
AACGGGAACGGGTAACGGTGAACTGTGTGAACGTGGGTACTGTGAACGGGACGGAACTGGGAGAACGGGATCGGGATACGGGTACTGGTACTGTGTACGAGGGTTCGGATCGGGTACGGGAACGGGAACGGGAACGTGGGAGACGGGAACTGGGAACGTGTAACGGGAATCGTGGAACTGGGAACGGGTAACGTGAACGGGGTACGGTTAACAGGTGAACGGGGAACTGGAACGGGAGGAAGCGGTACGGGTGACGTGTGAACGGAACGGGACGGGAATACGGGAACGTGGCGGTACGGGAACGGTTACTTTAACGGTACGGGGAACGGGAACTGGAACTGAACGTGTAACTTGAACGTTTAACGTGTAACGTTGGAACTGTGAACGGGAACGGGAACGGGAACGGTGAAGGTGTACGTGGAACGGAACGTGAACTGGGAACGGGGAACGGGTAACGGGAATCACACACACCCCACCCCCCCGGCGCGGGCGTGCGGCCCCGCGCGCGCACACCCCCTCCCCCACCCCCACACCCCCACCCCCACCCCCACCCCCACCCCCACCCCCACCCCCTCCCCCACCCCCCCCCCATCCCCCACCCCCACCCCCTCCCCCACCCCCACCCTCCCCCACCCCCTCCCCCACCCCCACCCCCACCCCCACCCCCACCCCCACCCCCTCCCCCACCCACCCCCACCCCCACCCCCACCCCCACCCCCACCCCCACCCCCACCCCCACCCCCTCCCCACCCCCCCCCACCCCTCCCCCACCCCCACCCCCACCCCCTCCCCACCCCCACCCCCACCCCCACCCCCACCCCCACCCCCTCCCCCACCCCCACCCCCTCCCCCCTCCCCCACCCCCACCCCCACCCCCACCCCTCCCCCTCCCCCACCCCCCACCCCACCCCCACCCCCACCCCTCCCCCACCCCCACCCCCTCCCCCACCCCAACCCCCCACCCCCACCCCCACCCCCTCACCCACCCCCATCCCCCACCCCCCTCCCCCTCCCCCACCCCCACCCCACCCCCACCCCTCCCCTCCCCCCCCACACCCTCCCCCACCCCCTCCCCCAGCCCCCTCCCCCACCCCCACCCCCACCCCCCTCCCACCCCCTCCCACCCCCTCCCCTCCCCCACCCCCACACCCTACCCCAACCCCTACCCACCCCTCCCCCACCCCCACCCCTCCCCCACCCCCTCCCCTCCCCCAACCCTCCCCCTCACCCACCCCCTACCCCTCCCCTCACCCTCCCCTACCCCTAACCTCCACCCTACCCCAAACCCCTAACCCTAACCCTACCCTACCCCCACCCCCACACCCTCACCCACACCCCACCCCTACCCCTAACCCTACCTCACCCACCCCTACCCCTCACCCTAACCCTAACCCAAACCCTACCCCTACCCCCCCCCTCACCCTCCCCACCCAACCCTAACCCTAACCCCCAACACCCTAACCCCTACCCTAACCCTCCCCTAACCCTCACCCTACCCTACCCTAACCCTAACCCTAACCCTAACCCTAACCCTAACCCTAACCCTAACCCTAACCCTAACCCTAACCCTAACCCTAACCCTAACCCTAACCCTAACCCTAACCCTAACCCTAACCCTAACCCTAACCCTAACCCTAACCCTAACCCTAACCCTAACCCTAACCCTAACCCTAACCCTAACCCTAACCCTAACCCTAACCCTAACCCTAACCCTAACCCTAACCCTAACCCTAACCCTAACCCTAACCCTAACCCTAACCCTAACCCTAACCCTAACCCTAACCCTAACCCTAACCCTAACCCTAACCCTAACCCTAACCCTAACCCTAACCCTAACCCTAACCCTAACCCTAACCCTAACCCTAACCCTAACCCTAACCCTAACCCTAACCCTAACCCTAACCCTAACCCTAACCCTAACCCTAACCCTAACCCTAACCCTAACCCTAACCCTAACCCTAACCCTAACCCTAACCCTAACCCTAACCCTAACCCTAACCCTAACCCTAACCCTAACCCTAACCCTAACCCTAACCCTAACCCTAACCCTAACCCTAACCCTAACCCTAACCCTAACCCTAACCCTAACCCTAACCCTAACCCTAACCCTAACCCTAACCCTAACCCTAACCCTAACCCTAACCCTAACCCTAACCCTAACCCTAACCCTAACCCTAACCCTAACCCTAACCCTAACCCTAACCCTAACCCTAACCCTAACCCTAACCCTAACCCTAACCCTAACCCTAACCCTAACCCTAACCCTAACCCTAACCCTAACCCTAACCCTAACCCTAACCCTAACCCTAACCCTAACCCTAACCCTAACCCTAACCCTAACCCTAACCCTAACCCTAACCCTAACCCTAACCCTAACCCTAACCCTAACCCTAACCCTAACCCTAACCCTAACCCTAACCCTAACCCTAACCCTAACCCTAACCCTAACCCTAACCCTAACCCTAACCCTAACCCTAACCCTAACCCTAACCCTAACCCTAACCCTAACCCTAACCCTAACCCTAACCCTAACCCTAACCCTAACCCTAACCCTAACCCTAACCCTAACCCTAACCCTAACCCTAACCCTAACCCTAACCCTAACCCTAACCCTAACCCTAACCCTAACCCTAACCCTAACCCTAACCCTAACCCTAACCCTAACCCTAACCCTAACCCTAACCCTAACCCTAACCCTAACCCTAACCCTAACCCTAACCCTAACCCTAACCCTAACCCTAACCCTAACCCTAACCCTAACCCTAACCCTAACCCTAACCCTAACCCTAACCCTAACCCTAACCCTAACCCTAACCCTAACCCTAACCCTAACCCTAACCCTAACCCTAACCCTAACCCTAACCCTAACCCTAACCCTAACCCTAACCCTAACCCTAACCCTAACCCTAACCCTAACCCTAACCCTAACCCTAACCCTAACCCTAACCCTAACCCTAACCCTAACCCTAACCCTAACCCTAACCCTAACCCTAACCCTAACCCTAACCCTAACCCTAACCCTAACCCTAACCCTAACCCTAACCCTAACCCTAACCCTAACCCTAACCCTAACCCTAACCCTAACCCTAACCCTAACCCTAACCCTAACCCTAACCCTAACCCTAACCCTAACCCTAACCCTAACCCTAACCCTAACCCTAACCCTAACCCTAACCCTAACCCTAACCCTAACCCTAACCCTAACCCTAACCCTAACCCTAACCCTAACCCTAACCCTAACCCTAACCCTAACCCTAACCCTAACCCTAACCCTAACCCTAACCCTAACCCTAACCCTAACCCTAACCCTAACCCTAACCCTAACCCTAACCCTAACCCTAACCCTAACCCTAACCCTAACCCTAACCCTAACCCTAACCCTAACCCTAACCCTAACCCTAACCCTAACCCTAACCCTAACCCTAACCCTAACCCTAACCCTAACCCTAACCCTAACCCTAACCCTAACCCTAACCCTAACCCTAACCCTAACCCTAACCCTAACCCTAACCCTAACCCTAACCCTAACCCTAACCCTAACCCTAACCCTAACCCTAACCCTAACCCTAACCCTAACCCTAACCCTAACCCTAACCCTAACCCTAACCCTAACCCTAACCCTAACCCTAACCCTAACCCTAACCCTAACCCTAACCCTAACCCTAACCCTAACCCTAACCCTAACCCTAACCCTAACCCTAACCCTAACCCTAACCCTAACCCTAACCCTAACCCTAACCCTAACCCTAACCCTAACCCTAACCCTAACCCTAACCCTAACCCTAACCCTAACCCTAACCCTAACCCTAACCCTAACCCTAACCCTAACCCTAACCCTAACCCTAACCCTAACCCTAACCCTAACCCTAACCCTAACCCTAACCCTAACCCTAACCCTAACCCTAACCCTAACCCTAACCCTAACCCTAACCCTAACCCTAACCCTAACCCTAACCCTAACCCTAACCCTAACCCTAACCCTAACCCTAACCCTAACCCTAACCCTAACCCTAACCCTAACCCTAACCCTAACCCTAACCCTAACCCTAACCCTAACCCTAACCCTAACCCTAACCCTAACCCTAACCCTAACCCTAACCCTAACCCTAACCCTAACCCTAACCCTAACCCTAACCCTAACCCTAACCCTAACCCTAACCCTAACCCTAACCCTAACCCTAACCCTAACCCTAACCCTAACCCTAACCCTAACCCTAACCCTAACCCTAACCCTAACCCTAACCCTAACCCTAACCCTAACCCTAACCCTAACCCTAACCCTAACCCTAACCCTAACCCTAACCCTAACCCTAACCCTAACCCTAACCCTAACCCTAACCCTAACCCTAACCCTAACCCTAACCCTAACCCTAACCCTAACCCTAACCCTAACCCTAACCCTAACCCTAACCCTAACCCTAACCCTAACCCTAACCCTAACCCTAACCCTAACCCTAACCCTAACCCTAACCCTAACCCTAACCCTAACCCTAACCCTAACCCTAACCCTAACCCTAACCCTAACCCTAACCCTAACCCTAACCCTAACCCTAACCCTAACCCTAACCCTAACCCTAACCCTAACCCTAACCCTAACCCTAACCCTAACCCTAACCCTAACCCTAACCCTAACCCTAACCCTAACCCTAACCCTAACCCTAACCCTAACCCTAACCCTAACCCTAACCCTAACCCTAACCCTAACCCTAACCCTAACCCTAACCCTAACCCTAACCCTAACCCTAACCCTAACCCTAACCCTAACCCTAACCCTAACCCTAACCCTAACCCTAACCCTAACCCTAACCCTAACCCTAACCCTAACCCTAACCCTAACCCTAACCCTAACCCTAACCCTAACCCTAACCCTAACCCTAACCCTAACCCTAACCCTAACCCTAACCCTAACCCTAACCCTAACCCTAACCCTAACCCTAACCCTAACCCTAACCCTAACCCTAACCCTAACCCTAACCCTAACCCTAACCCTAACCCTAACCCTAACCCTAACCCTAACCCTAACCCTAACCCTAACCCTAACCCTAACCCTAACCCTAACCCTAACCCTAACCCTAACCCTAACCCTAACCCTAACCCTAACCCTAACCCTAACCCTAACCCTAACCCTAACCCTAACCCTAACCCTAACCCTAACCCTAACCCTAACCCTAACCCTAACCCTAACCCTAACCCTAACCCTAACCCTAACCCTAACCCTAACCCTAACCCTAACCCTAACCCTAACCCTAACCCTAACCCTAACCCTAACCCTAACCCTAACCCTAACCCTAACCCTAACCCTAACCCTAACCCTAACCCTAACCCTAACCCTAACCCTAACCCTAACCCTAACCCTAACCCTAACCCTAACCCTAACCCTAACCCTAACCCTAACCCTAACCCTAACCCTAACCCTAACCCTAACCCTAACCCTAACCCTAACCCTAACCCTAACCCTAACCCTAACCCTAACCCTAACCCTAACCCTAACCCTAACCCTAACCCTAACCCTAACCCTAACCCTAACCCTAACCCTAACCCTAACCCTAACCCTAACCCTAACCCTAACCCTAACCCTAACCCTAACCCTAACCCTAACCCTAACCCTAACCCTAACCCTAACCCTAACCCTAACCCTAACCCTAACCCTAACCCTAACCCTAACCCTAACCCTAACCCTAACCCTAACCCTAACCCTAACCCTAACCCTAACCCTAACCCTAACCCTAACCCTAACCCTAACCCTAACCCTAACCCTAACCCTAACCCTAACCCTAACCCTAACCCTAACCCTAACCCTAACCCTAACCCTAACCCTAACCCTAACCCTAACCCTAACCCTAACCCTAACCCTAACCCTAACCCTAACCCTAACCCTAACCCTAACCCTAACCCTAACCCTAACCCTAACCCTAACCCTAACCCTAACCCTAACCCTAACCCTAACCCTAACCCTAACCCTAACCCTAACCCTAACCCTAACCCTAACCCTAACCCTAACCCTAACCCTAACCCTAACCCTAACCCTAACCCTAACCCTAACCCTAACCCTAACCCTAACCCTAACCCTAACCCTAACCCTAACCCTAACCCTAACCCTAACCCTAACCCTAACCCTAACCCTAACCCTAACCCTAACCCTAACCCTAACCCTAACCCTAACCCTAACCCTAACCTAACCCTAACCCTAACCCTAACCCTAACCCTAACCCTAACCCTAACCCTAACCCTAACCCTAACCCTAACCCTAACCCTAACCCTAACCCTAACCCTAACCCTAACCCTAACCCTAACCCTAACCCTAACCCTAACCCTAACCCTAACCCTAACCCTAACCCTAACCCTAACCCTAACCCTAACCCTAACCCTAACCCTAACCCTAACCCTAACCCTAACCCTAACCCTAACCCTAACCCTAACCCTAACCCTAACCCTAACCCTAACCCTAACCCTAACCCTAACCCTAACCCTAACCCTAACCCTAACCCTAACCCTAACCCTAACCCTAACCCTAACCCTAACCCTAACCCTAACCCTAACCCTAACCCTAACCCTAACCCTAACCCTAACCCTAACCCTAACCCTAACCCTAACCCTAACCCTAACCCTAACCCTAACCCTAACCCTAACCCTAACCCTAACCCTAACCCTAACCCTAACCCTAACCCTAACCCTAACCCTAACCCTAACCCTAACCCTAACCCTAACCCTAACCCTAACCCTAACCCTAACCCTAACCCTAACCCTAACCCTAACCCTAACCCTAACCCTAACCCTAACCCTAACCCTAACCCTAACCCTAACCCTAACCCTAACCCTAACCCTAACCCTAACCCTAACCCTAACCCTAACCCTAACCCTAACCCTAACCCTAACCCTAACCCTAACCCTAACCCTAACCCTAACCCTAACCCTAACCCTAACCCTAACCCTAACCCTAACCCTAACCCTAACCCTAACCCTAACCCTAACCCTAACCCTAACCCTAACCCTAACCCTAACCCTAACCCTAACCCTAACCCTAACCCTAACCCTAACCCTAACCCTAACCCTAACCCTAACCCTAACCCTAACCCTAACCCTAACCCTAACCCTAACCCTAACCCTAACCCTAACCCTAACCCTAACCCTAACCCTAACCCTAACCCTAACCCTAACCCTAACCCTAACCCTAACCCTAACCCTAACCCTAACCCTAACCCTAACCCTAACCCTAACCCTAACCCTAACCCTAACCCTAACCCTAACCCTAACCCTAACCCTAACCCTAACCCTAACCCTAACCCTAACCCTAACCCTAACCCTAACCCTAACCCTAACCCTAACCCTAACCCTAACCCTAACCCTAACCCTAACCCTAACCCTAACCCTAACCCTAACCCTAACCCTAACCCTAACCCTAACCCTAACCCTAACCCTAACCCTAACCCTAACCCTAACCCTAACCCTAACCCTAACCCTAACCCTAACCCTAACCCTAACCCTAACCCTAACCCTAACCCTAACCCTAACCCTAACCCTAACCCTAACCCTAACCCTAACCCTAACCCTAACCCTAACCCTAACCCTAACCCTAACCCTAACCCTAACCCTAACCCTAACCCTAACCCTAACCCTAACCCTAACCCTAACCCTAACCCTAACCCTAACCCTAACCCTAACCCTAACCCTAACCCTAACCCTAACCCTAACCCTAACCCTAACCCTAACCCTAACCCTAACCCTAACCCTAACCCTAACCCTAACCCTAACCCTAACCCTAACCCTAACCCTAACCCTAACCCTAACCCTAACCCTAACCCTAACCCTAACCCTAACCCTAACCCTAACCCTAACCTAACCCTAACCCTAACCCTAACCCTAACCCTAACCCTAACCCTAACCCTAACCCTAACCCTAACCCTAACCCTAACCCTAACCCTAACCCTAACCCTAACCCTAACCCTAACCCTAACCCTAACCCTAACCCTAACCCTAACCCTAACCCTAACCCTAACCCTAACCCTAACCCTAACCCTAACCCTAACCCTAACCTAACCCTAACCCTAACCCTAACCCTAACCCTAACCCTAACCTAACCCTAACCCTAACCCTAACCCTAACCCTAACCCTAACCCTAACCTAACCCTAACCCTAACCCTAACCCTAACCCTAACCCTAACCCTAACCTAACCCTAACCCTAACCTAACCCTAACCCTAACCCTAACCCTAACCCTAACCCTAACCCTAACCCTAACCCTAACCCTAACCGTAACCCTAACCCTAACCCTAACCCTAACCCTAACCTAACCATAGGGTTAAGAATTAGGGTTAGGGTTAAGAATTAGGGTTAGGGTTAGGGTTAAGAATTTAGGGTTAGGGTTAAGAATATGGGTTAGGGTTAAGAATTAGGGTTAGGGTTAGGGTTAAGAATTTAGGGTTAGGGTTAAGAATATGGGTTAGGGTTAAGAATTAGGGTTAGGGTTAGGGTTAAGAATTAGGGTTAAGAATTAGGGTTAAGAATTTAGGGTTAGGGTTAAGAATATGGGTTAGGGTTAAGAATTAGGGTTAGGGTTAGGGTTAAGAATTAGGGTTAAGAATTAGGGTTAAGAATTAGGGTTAGGGTTAGAGTTTAGGGTTAGGGTTAAGAATTTATGGTTAGGGTTAAGAATTAGGGTTAAGAATTAGGGTTAGGGTTAAGAATTAGGGTTAGGGTTAGGTTAGGGTTAGGGTTAGGGTTAGGGTTAAGAATTAAGGTTAGGGTTAGGGTTAGGGTTAGGGTTAAGAATTAGGGTTAAGAATTATGGTTAGGGTTAAGAAATAGGGTTAAGAATTAGGGTTAGGGTTAAGAATTAGGGTTAGGGTTAGGGTTAAGAATTTAGGGTTAGGGTTAAGAATTAGGGTTAGGGTTAAGAATTAGGGTTAGGGTTAGGGTTAAGAATTTAGGGTTAGGGTTAAGAATTAGGGTTAGGGTTAAGAATTAGGGTTAGGGTTAGGGTTAAGAATTAGGGTTAAGAATTAGGGTTAAGAATTAGGGTTAGGGTTAGAGTTTAGGGTTAGGGTTAAGAATTTATGGTTAGGGTTAAGAATTAGGGTTAAGAATTAGGGTTAGGGTTAAGAATTAGGGTTAGGGTTAGGTTAGGGTTAGGGTTAGGGTTAAGAATTAAGGTTAGGGTTAGGGTTAGGGTTAGGGTTAAGAATTAGGGTTAAGAATTATGGTTAGGGTTAAGAAATAGGGTTAAGAATTAGGGTTAGGGTTAAGAATTAGGGTTAGGGTTAGGGTTAAGAATTTAGGGTTAGGGTTAAGAATTAGGGTAAGGGTTAAGAATTAGGGTTAGGGTTAGGGTTAAGAATTAGGGTTAGGGTTAAGAATTAGGGTTAGGGTTAGGGTTAAGAATTTAGGGTTAGGGTTAAGAATATGGGTTAGGGTTAAGAATTAGGGTTAGGGTTAGGGTTAAGAATTAGGGTTAAGAATTAGGGTTAAGAATTAGGGTTAGGGTTAGAGTTTAGGGTTAGGGTTAAGAATTTATGGTTAGGGTTAAGAATTAGGGTTAAGAATTAGGGTTAGGGTTAAGAATTAGGGTTAGGGTTAGGTTAGGGTTAGGGTTAGGGTTAGGGTTAAGAATTAAGGTTAGGGTTAGGGTTAGGGTTAGGGTTAAGAATTAGGGTTAAGAATTATGGTTAGGGTTAAGAAATAGGGTTAAGAATTAGGGTTAGGGTTAAGAATTAGGGTTAGGGTTAGGGTTAAGAATTTAGGGTTAGGGTTAAGAATTAGGGTTAGGGTTAAGAATTAGGGTTAGGGTTAGGGTTAAGAATTAGGGTTAGGGTTAAGAATTTATGGTTAGGGTTAAGAATTAGGGTTAAGAATTAGGGTTAGGGTTAGAGTTTAGGGTTAGGGTTAAGAATTTATGGTTAGGGTTAAGAATTAGGGTTAAGAATTATGGTTAGGGTTAAGAATTAGGGTTAGGGTTAGGTTAGGGTTAGGGTTAGGGTTAGGGTTAGGGTTAAGGGTTAGGGTTAGGGTTAGGGTTAGGGTTAGGGTTAAGAATTAGGGTTAAGAATTATGGTTAGGGTTAAGAATTAGGGTTAAGAATTATGGTTAGGGTTAAGAAATAGGGTTAAGAATTAGGGTTAGGGTTAAGAATTAGGGTTATGGTTAGGGTTAAGAATTTAGGGTTAGGGTTAAGAATTAGGGTTAGGGTTTAGGCTCAGGGTTAAGAATTACGGTTAGAGTTTAGGGTTAGGGTTAAGAATTTAGGGTTAGGGTTAGGGTTAACTGTAGGGTTAGTTTCGTGTTATTGAAGTCAACATAGGCCAAACTCCTTCCCTTCAGATCCCAGAAGTCTGAAATCATAATATGTTGTCCGGATAGCACATTTGGGCTTGCCTGAAAAATTTCATGCTACAGAAGTCAACTTAGGCCAAACTCCTTACCCTGACAAGCCAGAGGTCTGAAATCTAAATATGTTGTCCAAATCGCATCTTTGGGGTTGCCTGTAAAGTTTCGTGCCACAGAAGTCAACATAGGCCAAACTCCTTCCCCTGACAATGCAGAGGTCTGAAATCGCAATATGTTGTCCAACTGGCAGCTCTGGGGTTACCTGCAGAGTTTGGTACAACAGAAGCCAACGTAGACCAAAATCCTTCCAACGAATAACTACAGGTCTGAAATCACAGTACTTTGTCCAACTGGCACCTGTGGGGTTGCCTGCAGAGTTTGGTGCCACAGAAATCAACATAGGCCAAACTCCTTACCCCGACATCCCAGAGGTCTGAAATTGAAATATGGTGTCCGGATAACACATTTGAGGTTGCCTGTAAAGTTTTGTACCACAGAAGTCAACGTAGGCCAAACTCCTTCCCCCGACATCCCAGAGGTCTGAAATCGAAATATGTTGTCCGGATAGCACATTTGAGGTTGTTTTTTAAAGTTTCGTACCACAAAAGTCAACGTAGGCCAAACTCCGTCCTTCGACAACTTAGAGGTCTGAAATCGAATTATGTTGTCTAAAATGACACTTCTGGTGTTGTTTGTAAAGTTTCGTACCACAGAAGTCAACGTAGGCCAAACTCCTTCCCCCGACCACCCAGAGATCTGAAATTGAAATATGTTGTCCGGATAGCACATTTGAGGTTGCCTGTAAAGTTTCGTACCACAGAAGTCAACGTAGGCCAAACTCCTTCCCCCGACAACCCAGAGGTCTGAAATTGAAATATATTGTCCACATGGCACTTCTGGTGTTGCTTGTAAAGTTTCGTGTTACTGAAGTCAACGTAGGCCAAACTCCTTCCCCCGACATCCCAGAGGTCTGAAATTGTAATGTCTTGTCCACATGACACTTCTGGTGTTGCTTGTAAAGTTTCGTGTAACTGAAGTCAACGTAGGCCAAACTCCTTCCCCCGACATCCCAGAGGTCTGAAATTGTAATGTCTTGTCCACATGACACTTCTGGTGTTGCTTGTAAAGTTTCGTGTAACTGAAGTCAACGTAGGCCAAACTCCTTCCCCTGACAACCTAGAGGTCTGAAATTGAAATATGTTGTCCAAATGACACTTCTGGTGTTGTTTGTAAAGTTTCGTGTTACTGAAGTCAACGTAGGCCAAACTCCTTCCCCTGACAACCTAGAAGTCTGAAATTGAAATATGTTGTCCAAATGGCATTTCTGGTGTTGTTTTTAAAGTTTCGTGTCACTGAAGTCAACATAGGCCAAACTCCTTCCCCCGACAACCCAGAGGTCTGAAATTGAAATATATTTTCCACATGGCACTTCTGGTGTTGTTTGTAAAGTTTCGCGTTACTGAAGTCAACGTAGGCCAAACTCCTTCCCCCGACAACCCAGAGGTCTGAAATTGAAATATGGTGTCCGGATAGCACATTTGAGGTTGTCTGTAAAGTTTCGTAACACAGAAGTCAACGTAGGCCAAACTCCTTCCCCCGACAACCCAGAGGTCTGAAATCGAAATATGTTGTCCGGATAGCACATTTGAGGTTGCCTGTAAAGTTTCGTACCACACAAGTCAACGTAGGCCAAACTCCTTCCCCCGACAACCCAGAGGTCTGAAATTGAAATATATTGTCCACATGGCACTTCTGGTGTTGTTTGTAAAGTTTCACGTTACTGAAGTCAACGTAGGCCAAACTCCTTCCCCTGACAACCTAGAGGTCTGAAATTGAAATATGTTGTCCAAATGACACTTCTGGTGTTGTTTGTAAAGTTTCGTGTTACTGAAGTCAACGTAGGCCAAACTCCTTCCCCCGACAACCCAGAGGTCTGAAATTGAAATATGGTGTCCGGATAGCACATTTGAGGTTGTCTGTAAAGTTTCGTAACACAGAAGTCAACGTAGGCCAAACTCCTTCCCCCGACAACCAAGAGGTCTGAAATCGAAATATGTTGTCCGAATGACACTTCTGGTGTTGTTTGTAAAGTTTCGTACCACAGAAGTCAACGTAGGCCAAACTCCTTCCCCCGACCACCCAGAGGTCTGAAATTGAAATATGTTGTCCGGATAGCACATTTGAGGTTGCCTGTAAAGTTTCGTACCACAGAAGTCAACGTAGGCCAAACTCCTTCCCCCGACAACCCAGAGGTCTGAAATTGAAATATATTGTCCACATGGCACTTCTGGTGTTGTTTGTAAAGTTTCGTGTTACTGAAGTCAACGTAGGCCAAACTCCTTCCCCTGACAACCTAGAGGTCTGAAATTGAAATATGTTGTCCAAATGACACTTCTGGTGTTGTTTGTAAAGTTTCGTGTTACTGAAGTCAACGTAGGCCAAACTCCTTCCCCTGACAACCTAGAAGTCTGAAATTGAAAGATGTTGTCCAAATGGCATTTCTGGTGTTGTTTTTAAAGTTTCGTGTTACTGAAGTCAACATAGGCCAAACTCCTTCCCCCGACAACCCAGAGGTCTGAAATTGAAATATATTGTCCACATGGCACTTCTGGTGTTGTTTGTAAAGTTTCGCGTTACTGAAGTCAACGTAGGCCAAACTCCTTCCCCCGACATCCCAGAGGTCTGAAATTGAAATATGGTGTCCGGATAGCACATTTGAGGTTGTCTGTAAAGTTTCGTAACACAGAAGTCAACGTAGGCCAAACTCCTTCCCCCGACAACCAAGAGGTCTGAAATCGAAATATGTTGTCCAACTGGCAGCTCTGGGGTTACCTGCAGAGTTTGGTACAACAGAAGCCAACGTAGACCAAAATCCTTCCAACGAATAACTACAGGTCTGAAATCACAGTACTTTGTCCAACTGGCACCTGTGGGGTTGCCTGCAGAGTTTGGTGCCACAGAAATCAACATAGGCCAAACTCCTTACCCCGACATCCCAGAGGTCTGAAATTGAAATATGGTGTCCGGATAACACATTTGAGGTTGCCTGTAAAGTTTTGTACCACAGAAGTCAACGTAGGCCAAACTCCTTCCCCGGACATCCCAGAGGTCTGAAATCGAAATATGTTGTCCGGATAGCACATTTGAGGTTGTTTTTTAAAGTTTCGTACCACAAAAGTCAACGTAGGCCAAACTCCGTCCTTCGACAACTTAGAGGTCTGAAATCGAATTATGTTGTCTAAAATGACACTTCTGGTGTTGTTTGTAAAGTTTCGTACCACAGAAGTCAACGTAGGCCAAACTCCTTCCCCCGACCACCCAGAGGTCTGAAATTGAAATATGTTGTCCGGATAGCACATTTGAGGTTGCCTGTAAAGTTTCGTACCACAGAAGTCAACGTAGGCCAAACTCCTTCCCCCGACAACCCAGAGGTCTGAAATTGAAATATATTGTCCACATGGCACTTCTGGTGTTGTTTGTAAAGTTTCGTGTTACTGAAGTCAACGTAGGCCAAACTCCTTCCCCTGACAACCTAGAGGTCTGAAATTGAAATATGTTGTCCAAATGACACTTCTGGTGTTGTTTGTAAAGTTTCGTGTTACTGAAGTCAACGTAGGCCAAACTCCTTCCCCTGACAACCTAGAAGTCTGAAATTGAAAGATGTTGTCCAAATGGCATTTCTGGTGTTGTTTTTAAAGTTTCGTGTTACTGAAGTCAACATAGGCCAAACTCCTTCCCCCGACAACCCAGAGGTCTGAAATTGAAATATATTGTCCACATGGCACTTCTGGTGTTGTTTGTAAAGTTTCGCGTTACTGAAGTCAACGTAGGCCAAACTCCTTCCCCCGACATCCCAGAGGTCTGAAATTGAAATATGGTGTCCGGATAGCACATTTGAGGTTGTCTGTAAAGTTTCGTAACACAGAAGTCAACGTAGGCCAAACTCCTTCCCCCGACAACCAAGAGGTCTGAAATCGAAATATGTTGTCCAACTGGCAGCTCTGGGGTTACCTGCAGAGTTTGGTACAACAGAAGCCAACGTAGACCAAAATCCTTCCAACGAATAACTACAGGTCTGAAATCACAGTACTTTGTCCAACTGGCACCTGTGGGGTTGCCTGCAGAGTTTGGTGCCACAGAAATCAACATAGGCCAAACTCCTTACCCCGACATCCCAGAGGTCTGAAATTGAAATATGGTGTCCGGATAACACATTTGAGGTTGCCTGTAAAGTTTTGTACCACAGAAGTCAACGTAGGCCAAACTCCTTCCCCGGACATCCCAGAGGTCTGAAATCGAAATATGTTGTCCGGATAGCACATTTGAGGTTGTTTTTTAAAGTTTCGTACCACAAAAGTCAACGTAGGCCAAACTCCGTCCTTCGACAACTTAGAGGTCTGAAATCGAATTATGTTGTCTAAAATGACACTTCTGGTGTTGTTTGTAAAGTTTCGTACCACAGAAGTCAACGTAGGCCAAACTCCTTCCCCCGACCACCCAGAGATCTGAAATTGAAATATGTTGTCCGGATAGCACATTTGAGGTTGCCTGTAAAGTTTCGTACCACAGAAGTCAACGTAGGCCAAACTCCTTCCCCCGACAACCCAGAGGTCTGAAATTGAAATATATTGTCCACATGGCACTTCTGGTGTTGTTTGTAAAGTTTCGTGTTACTGAAGTCAACGTAGGCCAAACTCCTTCCCCCGACATCCCAGAGGTCTGAAATTGTAATGTCTTGTCCACATGACACTTCTGGTGTTGCTTGTAAAGTTTCGTGTAACTGAAGTCAACGTAGGCCAAACTCCTTCCCCTGACAACCTAGAGGTCTGAAATTGAAATATGTTGTCCAAATGACACTTCTGGTGTTGTTTGTAAAGTTTCGTGTTACTGAAGTCAACGTAGGCCAAACTCCTTCCCCTGACAACCTAGAAGTCTGAAATTGAAATATGTTGTCCAAATGGCATTTCTGGTGTTGTTTTTAAAGTTTCGTGTTACTGAAGTCAACATAGGCCAAACTCCTTCCCCCGACAACCCAGAGGTCTGAAATTGAAATATATTTTCCACATGGCACTTCTGGTGTTGTTTGTAAAGTTTCGCGTTACTGAAGTCAACGTAGGCCAAACTCCTTCCCCCGACAACCCAGAGGTCTGAAATTGAAATATGGTGTCCGGATAGCACATTTGAGGTTGTCTGTAAAGTTTCGTAACACAGAAGTCAACGTAGGCCAAACTCCTTCCCCCGACAACCCAGAGGTCTGAAATCGAAATATGTTGTCCGAATGACACTTCTGGTGTTGTTTGTAAAGTTTCGTACCACAGAAGTCAACGTAGGCCAAACTCCTTCCCCCGACCACCCAGAGGTCTGAAATTGAAATATGTTGTCCGGATAGCACATTTGAGGTTGCCTGTAAAGTTTCGTACCACACAAGTCAACGTAGGCCAAACTCCTTCCCCCGACAACCCAGAGGTCTGAAATTGAAATATATTGTCCACATGGCACTTCTGGTGTTGTTTGTAAAGTTTCGCGTTACTGAAGTCAACGTAGGCCAAACTCCTTCCCCTGACAACCTAGAGGTCTGAAATTGAAATATGTTGTCCAAATGACACTTCTGGTGTTGTTTGTAAAGTTTCGTGTTACTGAAGTCAACGTAGGCCAAACTCCTTCCCCCGACAACCCAGAGGTCTGAAATTGAAATATGGTGTCCGGATAGCACATTTGAGGTTGTCTGTAAAGTTTCGTAACACAGAAGTCAACGTAGGCCAAACTCCTTCCCCCGACAACCAAGAGGTCTGAAATCGAAATATGTTGTCCGAATGACACTTCTGGTGTTGTTTGTAAAGTTTCGTACCACAGAAGTCAACGTAGGCCAAACTCCTTCCCCCGACCACCCAGAGGTCTGAAATTGAAATATGTTGTCCGGATAGCACATTTGAGGTTGCCTGTAAAGTTTCGTACCACAGAAGTCAACGTAGGCCAAACTCCTTCCCCCGACAACCCAGAGGTCTGAAATTGAAATATATTGTCCACATGGCACTTCTGGTGTTGTTTGTAAAGTTTCGCGTTACTGAAGTCAACGTAGGCCAAACTCCTTCCCCTGACAACCTAGAGGTCTGAAATTGAAATATGTTGTCCAAATGACACTTCTGGTGTTGTTTGTAAAGTTTCGTGTTACTGAAGTCAACGTAGGCCAAACTCCTTCCCCTGACAACCTAGAAGTCTGAAATTGAAAGATGTTGTCCACATGGCACTTCTGGTGTTGTTTTTAAAGTTTCGTGTTACTGAAGTCAACATAGGCCAAACTCCTTCCCCCGACAACCCAGAGGTCTGAAATTGAAATATATTGTCCACATGGCACTTCTGGTGTTGTTTGTAAAGTTTCGCGTTACTGAAGTCAACGTAGGCCAAACTCCTTCCCCCGACATCCCAGAGGTCTGAAATTGAAATATGGTGTCCGGATAGCACATTTGAGGTTGTCTGTAAAGTTTCGTAACACAGAAGTCAACGTAGGCCAAACTCCTTCCCCCGACAACCAAGAGGTCTGAAATCGAATTATGTTGTCCGAATGACACTTCTGGTGTTGTTTGTAAAGTTTCGTACCACAGAAGTCAACGTAGGCCAAACTCCTTCCCCCGACCACCCAGAGGTCTGAAATTGAAATATGTTGTCCGGATAGCACATTTGAGGTTGCCTGTAAAGTTTCGTACCACAGAAGTCAACGTAGGCCAAACTCCTTCCCCCGACATCCCAGAGGTCTGAAATTGAAATATGTTGTCCGGATAGCACATTTGAGGTTGCCTGTAAAGTTTCGTAACACAGAAGTCAACGTAGGCCAAACTCCTTCCCCCGACAACCCAGAGGTCTGAAATTGAAATATGTTGTCCGGATAGCATATTTGAGGTTGTTTGTAAAGTTTCGTACCACAGAAGTCAACGTAGGCCAAACTCCTTCCCCCGACATCCCAGAGGTCTGAAATTGTAATGTCTTGTCCACATGACACTTCTGGTGTTGTTTGTAAAGTTTCGTGTTACTGAAGTCAACGTAGGCCAAACTCCTTCCCCTGACAACCTAGAGGTCTGAAATTGAAATATGTTGTCCAAATGACACTTCTGGTGTTGTTTGTAAAGTTTCGTGTTACTGAAGTCAACGTAGGCCAAACTCCTTCCCCTGACAACCTAGAGGTCTGAAATTGAAATATGTTGTCCAAATGACACTTCTGGTGTTGTTTGTAAAGTTTCGTGTTACTGAAGTCAACGTAGGCCAAACTCCTTCCCCTGACAACCTAGAGGTCTGAAATTGAAATATGTTGTCCGGATAGCACATTTGAGGTTGCCTGTAAAGTTTCGTACCACAGAAGTCAACGTAGGCCAAACTCCTTCCCCCGACAACCCAGAGGTCTGAAATTGAAATATATTGTCCACATGGCACTTCTGGTGTTGTTTGTAAAGTTTCGCGTTACTGAAGTCAACGTAGGCCAAACTCCTTCCCCTGACAACCTAGAGGTCTGAAATTGAAATATGTTGTCCAAATGACACTTCTGGTGTTGTTTGTAAAGTTTCGTGTTACTGAAGTCAACGTAGGCCAAACTCCTTCCCCTGACAACCTAGAAGTCTGAAATTGAAAGATGTTGTCCAAATGGCATTTCTGGTGTTGTTTTTAAAGTTTCGCGTTACTGAAGTCAACGTAGGCCAAACTCCTTCCCCCGACAACCCAGAGGTCTGAAATTGAAATATGGTGTCCGGATAGCACATTTGAGGTTGTCTGTAAAGTTTCGTAACACAGAAGTCAACGTAGGCCAAACTCCTTCCCCCGACATCCCAGAGGTCTGAAATTGAAATATGTTGTCCGGATAGCACATTTGAGGTTGCGTGTAAAGTTTCGTAACACAGAAGTCAACGTAGGCCAAACTCCTTCCCCCGACAACCCAGAGGTCTGAAATTGAAATATGTTGTCCGGATAGCATATTTGAGGTTGTTTGTAAAGTTTCGTACCACAGAAGTCAACGTAGGCCAAACTCCTTCCCCCGACATCCCAGAGGTCTGAAATTGTAATGTCTTGTCCACATGACACTTCTGGTGTTGCTTGTAAAGTTTCGTGTAACTGAAGTCAACGTAGGCCAAACTCCTTCCCCTGACAACCTAGAGGTCTGAAATTTAAATATGTTGTCCAAATGACACTTCTGGTGTGGTTTGTAAAGTTTCAAGTTACTGAAGTCAACGTAGGCCAAACTCTGTCCCCCGACAACCTATAGGTCTGAAATCTAAATATGTTGTCCGAATAGCACATTTGGGGTGGCCTATAAGGTTTCGTACCACAGAAGTCAACGTAGGCCAAACTCCTTCCCCCGACAACCCAGAGGTCTGAAATTGAAATATGTTTTCCGGATAGCACATTTGAGGTTGCCTGTAAAGTTTCGTACCACAGAAGTCAACGTAGGCCAAACTCCTTCCCCCGACATCCCAGAGGTCTGAAATTGAAATATGTTGTCCGGATAGCACATTTGAGGTTGCCTGTAAAGTTTCGTACTACAGAAGTTAACGTAGGCCAAACTCCTTCCCCCGACAACCCAGAGGTCTGAAATTGAAATATGTTGTCCGGATAGCACATTTGAGGTTGTTTGTAAAGTTTCGTACCACAGAAGTCAACGTAGGCCAAACTCCTTCCCCCGACATCCCAGAGGTCTGAAATTGTAATGTCTTGTCCACATGACACTTCTGGTGTTGCTTGTAAAGTTTCGTGTAACTGAAGTCAACGTAGGCCAAACTCCTTCCCCTGACAACCTAGAGGTCTGAAATTGAAATATGTTGTCCAAATGACACTTCTGGTGTTGTTTGTAAAGTTTCGTGTTACTGAAGTCAACGTAGGCCAAACTCCTTCCCCTGACAACCTAGAAGTCTGAAATTGAAATATGTTGTCCAAATGGCATTTCTGGTGTTGTTTTTAAAGTTTCGTGTTACTGAAGTCAACATAGGCCAAACTCCTTCCCCCGACATCCCAGAGGTCTGAAATTGTAATGTCTTGTCCACATGACACTTCTGGTGTTGCTTGTAAAGTTTCGTGTAACTGAAGTCAACGTAGGCCAAACTCCTTCCCCCGACATCCCAGAGGTCTGAAATTGTAATGTCTTGTCCACATGACACTTCTGGTGTTGCTTGTAAAGTTTCGTGTAACTGAAGTCAACGTAGGCCAAACTCCTTCCCCTGACAACCTAGAGGTCTGAAATTGAAATATGTTGTCCAAATGACACTTCTGGTGTTGTTTGTAAAGTTTCGTGTTACTGAAGTCAACGTAGGCCAAACTCCTTCCCCTGACAACCTAGAAGTCTGAAATTGAAATATGTTGTCCGGATAGCAAATTTGAGGTTGCGTATAAAGTTTCGTACCACAGAAGTCAACGTAGGCCAAACTCCTTCCCCCGACAACCCAGAGGTCTGAAATTGAAATATGGTGTCCGGATAGCACATTTGAGGTTGTCTGTAAAGTTTCGTAACACAGAAGTCAACGTAGGCCAAACTCCTTCCCCCGACATCCCAGAGGTCTGAAATTGAAATATGTTGTCCGGATAGCACATTTGAGGTTGCCTGTAAAGTTTCGTACCACAGAAGTCAACGTAGGCCAAACTCCTTCCCCCGACAACCCAGAGGTCTGAAATTGAAATATGGTGTCCAGATAGCACATTTGAGGTTGTCTGTAAAGTTTCGTAACACAGAAGTCAACGTAGGCCAAACTCCTTCCCCTGACAACCTAGAGGTCTGAAATTGAAATATGTTGTCCAAATGACACTTCTGGTGTTGTTTGTAAAGTTTCGTGTTACTGAAGTCAACGTAGGCCAAACTCCTTCCCCTGACAACCTAGAAGTCTGAAATTGAAATATGTTGTCCAAATGGCATTTCTGGTGTTGTTTTTAAAGTTTCGTGTTACTGAAGTCAACATAGGCCAAACTCCTTCCCCCGACAACCCAGAGGTCTGAAATTGAAATATGTTGTCCGGATAGCACAGTTGAGATTGCTTGTAAAGTTTCGTACCACAGAAGTCAACGTAGGCCAAACTCCTTCCCCCGACAACCCAGAGGTCTGAAATTGAAATATGTTGTCCGGATAGCACAGTTGAGGTTGTTTGTAAAGTTTCGTACCACAGAAGTCAACGTAGGCCAAACTCCTTCCTCTGACAACCCAGAGGTCTGAAATTAAAATATGTTGTTCGGATAGCACAGTTGAGGTTGTTTGTAAAGTTTCGTACCACAGAGGTCAACGTAGGCCAAACTCCTTCCCCCGACAACCCAGAGGTCTGAAATTGAAATATGTTGTCCGGATAGCACTGTTGAGGTTGCTTGTAAAGTTTCGTACCACAGAAGTCAACGTAGGCCAAACTCCTTCCCCCAACATCCCAGAGGTCTGAAATTGTAATGTGTTGTCCAAATGACACTTCTGGTGTTGTTTGTAAAGTTTCATGTTGCTGACGTCAACGTAGGCCAAACTCCTTCCCCTGACAACCTAGAGGTCTGAAATCGATATTTCTTGTCCAAATGGCACTTCTGGTGTGGTTTTTAAAGTTTCGTGTTACTGAAGTCAACGTAGGCCAAACTCCTTTCCCCGACATCCCAGAGGTCTGAAATCGTAATATGTTGTCCGGATAGCATATTTGAGGTTGCCAGTAAAGTTTCGTACCACAGAAGTCAACATAGGCCAAACTCCTTCCCCCGACAACCCAGAGGTCTGAAATTGAAATATGTTGTCCGGATAGCACATTTGAGGTTGCTTGTAAAGTTTCGTACTACAGAAGTCAACGTAGGCCAAACTCCTTCCCCCGACAACCTAGAGGTCTGAAATTTAAATATGTTGTCTGAATGGCACTGCTGGTGTTGTTTGTAAAGTTTCGTGTTATAGAAGTCAACGTAGGCCAAACTACTTCCCCCGACAACCCAAAGGTCTGAAATCGAAATATGTTGTCCAAATTGCACTTTTGGTGTTGTTTGTAAAGTTTCGTGTTACTGAAGTCAACGTAGGCCAAACTCCTTCCCCCGACAACCTAGAGGTCTGAAATTTAAATATGTTGTCTGAGTGGCACTTCTGGTGTTGTTTGTAAAGTTTCGTGTTACAGAAGTCAACGTAGGCCAAACTCCTTCCCCTGACAACCCAGAGGTCTGAAATCGTAATATGTTGTCCGAATAGCACGTCTGGTGTTGCTTGTAAAGTTTCGTACCACAGAAGTCAACGTAGGCCAAACTCCTTCCCCCGACATCCTAGAGGTCTGAAATTGAAATATGTTGTCCGGATAGCACAGTTGAGGTTGTTTTTAAAGTTTCGTACCACAGAGGTCAACGTAGGCCAAACTCCTTCCCCCGACAACCCAGAGGTCTGAAATTGAAATATGTTGTCCAAATGACACTTCTGGTGTTGTTTGTAAAGTTTCATGTTGCTGACGTCAACGTAGGCCAAACTCCTTCCCCTGACAACCTAGAGGTCTGAAATCGAAATTTCTTGTCCAAATGGCACTTCTGGTGTGGTTTTTAAAGTTTCGTGTTACTGAAGTCAACGTAGGCCAAACTCCTTCCCCCGACAACCTAGAGGTCTGAAATTGAAATATGTTGTCCGGATAGCACATTTGAGGTTGCTTGTAAAGTTTCGTACTACAGAAGTCAACGTAGGCCAAACTCCTTCCCCCGACAACCTAGAGGTCTGAAATTTAAATATGTTGTCTGAATGGCACTTCTGGTGTTGTTTGTAAAGTTTCGTGTTACAGAAGTCAACGTAGGCCAAACTCCTTCCCCTGACAACCCAGAGGTCTGAAATCGTAATATGTTGTCCGAATAGCACGTCTGGTGTTGCTTGTAAAGTTTCGTACCACAGAAGTCAACGTAGGCCAAACTCCTTCCCCCGACATCCCAGAGGTCTGAAATTGAAATATGTTGTCCGGATAGCACAGTTGAGGTTGCTTGTAAAGTTTCGTACCACAGAAGTCAACGTAGGCCAAACTCATTCCCCCGACAACCCAGAGGTCTGAAATTGAAATATGTTGTCCGGATAGCACAGTTGAGGTTGTTTTTAAAGTTTCGTACCACAGAAGTCAACGTAGGCCAAACTCCTTCCCCCGACAACCCAGAGGTCTGAAATTGAAATATGTTGTCCGGATAGCACAGATGAGGTTGTTTGTAAAGTTTCGTACCACAGAAGTCAACGTAGGCCAAACTCCTTCCCCCGACAACCCAGAGGTCTGAAATTGAAATATGTTGTCCGGATAGCACAGTTGAGGTTGCTTGTAAAGTTTCGTACCACAGAAGTCAACTTAGGCCAAACTCCTTCCCCCGACAACCCAGAGGTCTGAAATTGAAATATGTTGTCCGGATAGCACAGTTGAGGTTGTTTGTAAAGTTTCGTACCACAGAAGTCAACGTAGGCCAAACTCCTTCCTCTGACAACCCAGAGGTCTGAAATTGAAATATGTTGTTCGGATAGCACAGTTGAGGTTGTTTGTAAAGTTTCGTACCACAGAGGTCAACGTAGGCCAAACTCCTTCCCCCGACAACCCAGAGGTCTGAAATTGAAATATGTTGTCCGGATAGCACTGTTGAGGTTGCTTGTAAAGTTTCGTACCACAGAAGTCAACGTAGGCCAAACTCCTTCCCCCAACATCCCAGAGGTCTGAAATTGTAATGTGTTGTCCAAATGACACTTCTGGTGTTGTTTGTAAAGTTTCATGTTGCTGACGTCAACGTAGGCCAAACTCCTTCCCCTGACAACCTAGAGGTCTGAAATCGATATTTCTTGTCCAAATGGCACTTCTGGTGTGGTTTTTAAAGTTTCGTGTTACTGAAGTCAACGTAGGCCAAACTCCTTTCCCCGACATCCCAGAGGTCTGAAATCATAATATGTTGTCCGGATAGCATATTTGAGGTTGCCAGTAAAGTTTCATACCACAGAAGTCAACATAGGCCAAACTCCTTCCCCCGACAACCCAGAGGTCTGAAATTGAAATATGTTGTCCGGATAGCACATTTGAGGTTGCTTGTAAAGTTTCGTACTACAGAAGTCAACGTAGGCCAAACTCCTTCCCCCGACAACCTAGAGGTCTGAAATTTAAATATGTTGTCTGAATGGCACTGCTGGTGTTGTTTGTAAAGTTTCGTGTTATAGAAGTCAACGTAGGCCAAACTACTTCCCCCGACAACCCAAAGGTCTGAAATCGAAATATGTTGTCCGAATTGCACTTTTGGTGTTGTTTGTAAAGTTTCGTGTTACTGAAGTCAACGTAGGCCAAACTCCTTCCCCCGACAACCTAGAGGTCTGAAATTTAAATATGTTGTCTGAATGGCACGTCTGGTGTTGCTTGTAAAGTTTCGTACCACAGAAGTCAACGTAGGCCAAACTCCTTCCCCCGACAATCCAGAGGTCTGAAATTGAAATATGTTGTCCGGATAGCACAGTTGAGGTTGCTTGTAAAGTTTCGTACCACAGAAGTCAACGTAGGCCAAACTCCTTCCCCCGACAACCCAGAGGTCTGAAATTGAAATATGTTGTCCGGATAGCACAGTTGAGGTTGTTTGTAAAGTTTCGTACCACAGAAGTCAACGTAGGCCAAACTCCTTCCTCTGACAACCCAGAGGTCTGAAATTGAAATATGTTGTTCGGATAGCACAGTTGAGGTTGTTTGTAAAGTTTCGTACCACAGAGGTCAACGTAGGCCAAACTCCTTCCCCCGACAACCCAGAGGTCTGAAATTGAAATATGTTGTCCGGATAGCACTGTTGAGGTTGCTTGTAAAGTTTCGTACCACAGAAGTCAACGTAGGCCAAACTCCTTCCCCCAACATCCCAGAGGTCTGAAATTGTAATGTGTTGTCCAAATGACACTTCTGGTGTTGTTTGTAAAGTTTCATGTTGCTGACATCAACGTAGGCCAAACTCCTTCCCCTGACAACCTAGAGGTCTGAAATCGATATTTCTTGTCCAAATGGCACTTCTGGTGTGGTTTTTAAAGTTTCGTACCACAGAAGTCAACGTAGGCCAAACTCCTTCCCCCGACAATCCAGAGGTCTGAAATTGAAATATGTTGTCCGGATAGCACAGTTGAGGTTGCTTGTAAAGTTTCGTACCACAGAAGTCAACGTAGGCCAAACTCCTTCCCCCGACAACCCAGAGGTCTGAAATTGAAATATGTTGTCCGGATAGCACAGTTGAGGTTGTTTGTAAAGTTTCGTACCACAGAAGTCAACGTAGGCCAAACTCCTTCCTCTGACAACCCAGAGGTCTGAAATTGAAATATGTTGTTCGGATAGCACAGTTGAGGTTGTTTGTAAAGTTTCGTACCACAGAGGTCAACGTAGGCCAAACTCCTTCCCCCGACAACCCAGAGGTCTGAAATTGAAATATGTTGTCCGGATAGCACTGTTGAGGTTGCTTGTAAAGTTTCGTACCACAGAAGTCAACGTAGGCCAAACTCCTTCCCCCAACATCCCAGAGGTCTGAAATTGTAATGTGTTGTCCAAATGACACTTCTGGTGTTGTTTGTAAAGTTTCATGTTGCTGACATCAACGTAGGCCAAACTCCTTCCCCTGACAACCTAGAGGTCTGAAATCGATATTTCTTGTCCAAATGGCACTTCTGGTGTGGTTTTTAAAGTTTCGTGTTACTGAAGTCAACGTAGGCCAAACTCCTTTCCCCGACAACCTAGAGGTCTGAAATTTAAATATGTTGTCTGAGTGGCACTTCTGGTGTTGTTTGTAAAGTTTCGTGTTACAGAAGTCAACGTAGGCCAAACTCCTTCCCCTGACAACCCAGAGGTCTGAAATCGTAATATGTTGTCCGAATAGCACGTCTGGTGTTGCTTGTAAAGTTTCGTACCACAGAAGTCAACGTAGGCCAAACTCCTTCCCCCGACATCCCAGAGGTCTGAAATTGAAATATGTTGTCCGGATAGCACAGTTGAGGTTGTTTTTAAAGTTTCGTACCACAGAAGTCAACGTAGGCCAAACTCCTTCCCCCGACAACCCAGAGGTCTGAAATTGAAATATGTTGTCCGGATAGCACAGTTGAGGTTGTTTTTAAAGTTTCGTACCACAGAAGTCAACGTAGGCCAAACTCCTTCCCCCGACAACCCAGAGGTCTGAAATTGAAATATGTTGTCCGGATAGCACAGTTGAGGTTGTTTGTAAAGTTTCGTACCACAGAAGTCAACGTAGGCCAAACTCCTTCCCCCGACAACCTAGAGGTCTGAAATTGAAATATGTTGTCCGGATAGCACAGTTGAGGTTGCTTGTAAAGTTTCGTACCACAGAAGTCAACGTAGGCCAAACTCCTTCCCCCAACAACCCAGAGGTCTGAAATTGAAATATGTTGTCCGGATAGCACAGTTGAGGTTGTTTGTAAAGTTTCGTACCACAGAAGTCAACGTAGGCCAAACTCCTTCATCTGACAACCCAGAGGTCTGAAATTGAAATATGTTGTTCGGATAGCACAGTTGAGGTTGTTTGTAAAGTTTCGTACCACAGAGGTCAACGTAGGCCAAACTCCTTCCCCCGACAACCCAGAGGTCTGAAATTGAAATATGTTGTCCGGATAGCACTGTTGAGGTTGCTTGTAAAGTTTCGTACCACAGAAGTCAACGTAGGCCAAACTCCTTCCCCCAACATCCCAGAGGTCTGAAATTGTAATGTGTTGTCCAAATGACACTTCTGGTGTTGTTTGTAAAGTTTCATGTTGCTGACTTCAACGTAGGCCAAACTCCTTCCCCTGACAACCTAGAGGTCTGAAATCGAAATTTGTTGTCCAAATGGCACTTCTGGTGTGGTTTTTAAAGTTTCGTACCACAGAAGTCAACGTAGGCCAAACTCCTTCCCCCGACAATCCAGAGGTCTGAAATTGAAATATGTTGTCCGGATAGCACAGTTGAGGTTGCTTGTAAAGTTTCGTACCACAGAAGTCAACGTAGGCCAAACTCCTTCCCCCGACAACCCAGAGGTCTGAAATTGAAATATGTTGTCCGGATAGCACAGTTGAGGTTGTTTGTAAAGTTTCGTACCACAGAAGTCAACGTAGGCCAAACTCCTTCCTCTGACAACCCAGAGGTCTGAAATTGAAATATGTTGTTCGGATAGCACAGTTGAGGTTGTTTGTAAAGTTTCGTACCACAGAGGTCAACGTAGGCCAAACTCCTTCCCCCGACAACCCAGAGGTCTGAAATTGAAATATGTTGTCCGGATAGCACTGTTGAGGTTGCTTGTAAAGTTTCGTACCACAGAAGTCAACGTAGGCCAAACTCCTTCCCCCAACATCCCAGAGGTCTGAAATTGTAATGTGTTGTCCAAATGACACTTCTGGTGTTGTTTGTAAAGTTTCATGTTGCTGACATCAACGTAGGCCAAACTCCTTCCCCTGACAACCTAGAGGTCTGAAATCGATATTTCTTGTCCAAATGGCACTTCTGGTGTGGTTTTTAAAGTTTCGTGTTACTGAAGTCAACGTAGGCCAAACTCCTTTCCCCGACAACCTAGAGGTCTGAAATTTAAATATGTTGTCTGAGTGGCACTTCTGGTGTTGTTTGTAAAGTTTCGTGTTACAGAAGTCAACGTAGGCCAAACTCCTTCCCCTGACAACCCAGAGGTCTGAAATCGTAATATGTTGTCCGAATAGCACGTCTGGTGTTGCTTGTAAAGTTTCGTACCACAGAAGTCAACGTAGGCCAAACTCCTTCCCCCGACATCCCAGAGGTCTGAAATTGAAATATGTTGTCCGGATAGCACAGTTGAGGTTGTTTTTAAAGTTTCGTACCACAGAAGTCAACGTAGGCCAAACTCCTTCCCCCGACAACCCAGAGGTCTGAAATTGAAATATGTTGTCCGGATAGCACAGTTGAGGTTGTTTTTAAAGTTTCGTACCACAGAAGTCAACGTAGGCCAAACTCCTTCCCCCGACAACCCAGAGGTCTGAAATTGAAATATGTTGTCCGGATAGCACAGTTGAGGTTGTTTGTAAAGTTTCGTACCACAGAAGTCAACGTAGGCCAAACTCCTTCCCCCGACAACCTAGAGGTCTGAAATTGAAATATGTTGTCCGGATAGCACAGTTGAGGTTGCTTGTAAAGTTTCGTACCACAGAAGTCAACGTAGGCCAAACTCCTTCCCCCAACAACCCAGAGGTCTGAAATTGAAATATGTTGTCCGGATAGCACAGTTGAGGTTGTTTGTAAAGTTTCGTACCACAGAAGTCAACGTAGGCCAAACTCCTTCATCTGACAACCCAGAGGTCTGAAATTGAAATATGTTGTTCGGATAGCACAGTTGAGGTTGTTTGTAAAGTTTCGTACCACAGAGGTCAACGTAGGCCAAACTCCTTCCCCCGACAACCCAGAGGTCTGAAATTGAAATATGTTGTCCGGATAGCACTGTTGAGGTTGCTTGTAAAGTTTCGTACCACAGAAGTCAACGTAGGCCAAACTCCTTCCCCCAACATCCCAGAGGTCTGAAATTGTAATGTGTTGTCCAAATGACACTTCTGGTGTTGTTTGTAAAGTTTCATGTTGCTGACTTCAACGTAGGCCAAACTCCTTCCCCTGACAACCTAGAGGTCTGAAATCGAAATTTGTTGTCCAAATGGCACTTCTGGTGTGGTTTTTAAAGTTTCGTACCACAGAAGTCAACGTAGGCCAAACTCCTTCCCCCGACAATCCAGAGGTCTGAAATTGAAATATGTTGTCCGGATAGCACAGTTGAGGTTGCTTGTAAAGTTTCGTACCACAGAAGTCAACGTAGGCCAAACTCCTTCCCCCGACAACCCAGAGGTCTGAAATTGAAATATGTTGTCCGGATAGCACAGTTGAGGTTGTTTGTAAAGTTTCGTACCACAGAAGTCAACGTAGGCCAAACTCCTTCCTCTGACAACCCAGAGGTCTGAAATTGAAATATGTTGTTCGGATAGCACAGTTGAGGTTGTTTGTAAAGTTTCGTACCACAGAGGTCAACGTAGGCCAAACTCCTTCCCCCGACAACCCAGAGGTCTGAAATTGAAATATGTTGTCCGGATAGCACTGTTGAGGTTGCTTGTAAAGTTTCGTACCACAGAAGTCAACGTAGGCCAAACTCCTTCCCCCAACATCCCAGAGGTCTGAAATTGTAATGTGTTGTCCAAATGACACTTCTGGTGTTGTTTGTAAAGTTTCATGTTGCTGACATCAACGTAGGCCAAACTCCTTCCCCTGACAACCTAGAGGTCTGAAATCGATATTTCTTGTCCAAATGGCACTTCTGGTGTGGTTTTTAAAGTTTCGTGTTACTGAAGTCAACGTAGGCCAAACTCCTTTCCCCGACAACCTAGAGGTCTGAAATTTAAATATGTTGTCTGAGTGGCACTTCTGGTGTTGTTTGTAAAGTTTCGTGTTACAGAAGTCAACGTAGGCCAAACTCCTTCCCCTGACAACCCAGAGGTCTGAAATCGTAATATGTTGTCCGAATAGCACGTCTGGTGTTGCTTGTAAAGTTTCGTACCACAGAAGTCAACGTAGGCCAAACTCCTTCCCCCGACATCCCAGAGGTCTGAAATTGAAATATGTTGTCCGGATAGCACAGTTGAGGTTGTTTTTAAAGTTTCGTACCACAGAAGTCAACGTAGGCCAAACTCCTTCCCCCGACAACCCAGAGGTCTGAAATTGAAATATGTTGTCCGGATAGCACAGTTGAGGTTGTTTTTAAAGTTTCGTACCACAGAAGTCAACGTAGGCCAAACTCCTTCCCCCGACAACCCAGAGGTCTGAAATTGAAATATGTTGTCCGGATAGCACAGTTGAGGTTGTTTGTAAAGTTTCGTACCACAGAAGTCAACGTAGGCCAAACTCCTTCCCCCGACAACCTAGAGGTCTGAAATTGAAATATGTTGTCCGGATAGCACAGTTGAGGTTGCTTGTAAAGTTTCGTACCACAGAAGTCAACGTAGGCCAAACTCCTTCCCCCAACAACCCAGAGGTCTGAAATTGAAATATGTTGTCCGGATAGCACAGTTGAGGTTGTTTGTAAAGTTTCGTACCACAGAAGTCAACGTAGGCCAAACTCCTTCATCTGACAACCCAGAGGTCTGAAATTGAAATATGTTGTTCGGATAGCACAGTTGAGGTTGTTTGTAAAGTTTCGTACCACAGAGGTCAACGTAGGCCAAACTCCTTCCCCCGACAACCCAGAGGTCTGAAATTGAAATATGTTGTCCGGATAGCACTGTTGAGGTTGCTTGTAAAGTTTCGTACCACAGAAGTCAACGTAGGCCAAACTCCTTCCCCCAACATCCCAGAGGTCTGAAATTGTAATGTGTTGTCCAAATGACACTTCTGGTGTTGTTTGTAAAGTTTCATGTTGCTGACGTCAACGTAGGCCAAACTCCTTCCCCTGACAACCTAGAGGTCTGAAATCGAAATTTCTTATCCAAATGGCACTTCTGGTGTGGTTTTTAAAGTTTCGTGTTACTGAAGTCAACGTAGGCCAAACTCCTTTCCCCGACATCCCAGAGGTCTGAAATCGTAATATGTTGTCCGGATAGCATATTTGAGGTTGCCAGTAAAGTTTCGTACCACAGAAGTCAACATAGGCCAAACTCCTTCCACCGACAACCCAGAGGTCTGAAATTGAAATATGTTGTCCGGATAGCACATTTGAGGTTGCTTGTAAAGTTTCGTGTTACAGAAGTCAACGTAGGCCAAACTACTTCCCCCGACAACCGAAAGGTCTGAAATCGAAATATGTTGTCCGAATTGCACTTTTGGTGTTGTTTGTAAAGTTTCGTGTTACTGAAGTCAACGTAGGCCAAACTCCTTCCCCCGACAACCTAGAGGTCTGAAATTTAAATATGTTGTCTGCATGGCACTTCTGGTGTTGTTTGTAAAGTTTCGTGTTACAGAAGTCAACGTAGGCCAAACTCCTTCCCCCGACAACCCAGAGGTCTGAAATCGTAATATGTTGTCCGAATAGCACGTCTGGTGTTGCTTGTAAAGTTTCGTACCACAGAAGTCAGCGTAGGCCAAACTCCTTCCCCTGACATCCCAGAGGTCTGAAATTGAAATATGTTGTCCGGATAGCACAGTTGAGGTTGCTTGTAAAGTTTCGTACCACAGAAGTCAACGTAGGCCAAACTCATTCCCCCGACAACCCAGAGGTCTGAAATTGAAATATGTTGTCCGGATAGCACAGTTGAGGTTGTTTTTAAAGTTTCGTACCACAGAAGTCAACGTAGGCCAAACTCCTTCCCCCGACAACCCAGAGGTCTGAAATTGAAATATGTTGTCCGGATTGCACAGATGAGGTTGTTTGTAAAGTTTCGTACCACAGAAGTCAACGTAGACCAAACTCCTTCCCCCGACAACCCAGAGGTCTGAAATCGTAATATGTTGTCCGGATAGCACAGTTGAGGTTGCTTGTAAAGTTTCGTACCACAGAAGTCAACGTAGGCCAAACTCATTCCCCCGACAACCCAGAGGTCTGAAATTGAAATATGTTGTCCGGATAGCACAGTTGAGGTTGTTTTTAAAGTTTCGTACCACAGAAGTCAACGTAGGCCAAACTCCTTCCCCCAACATCCCAGAGGTCTGAAATTGTAATGTGTTGTCCAAATGACACTTCTGGTGTTGTTTGTAAAGTTTCATGTTGCTGACTTCAACGTAGGCCAAACTCCTTCCCCTGACAACCTAGAGGTCTGAAATCGAAATTTGTTGTCCAAATGGCACTTCTGGTGTGGTTTTTAAAGTTTGTGTTACTGAAGTCAACGTAGGCCAAACTCCTTTCCCCGACATCCCAGAGGTCTGAAATCGTAATATGTTGTCCGGATAGCATATTTGAGGTTGCCAGTAAAGTTTCGTACCATAGAAGTCAACATAGGCCAAACTCCTTCCCCCGACAACCCAGAGGTCTGAAATTGAAATATGTTGTCCGGATAGCACATTTGAGGTTGCTTGTAAAGTTTCGTACTACAGAAGTCAACGTAGGCCAAACTCCTTACCCCGACAACCCAGAGGTCTGAAATTGAAATATTTTGTCCAAATGGCACTTCTGGTGTTGTTTGTAAAGTTTCGTGTTACTGAAGTCAACGTACGCCAAACTCCTTCTCCTGACAACCTAGAGGTCTGAAATTGAAATATGTTGTCCGGATAGCACATTTGAGGTTGTGCGTAAAGTTTCGTAGCACAGAAGTCAACGTAGGCCAAACTCCTTCCCCCGACATCCCAGAGGTCTGAAATTGAAATATGTTGTCCGGATAGCATAGTTGAGGTTGCTTGTAAAGTTTCGTACCACAGAAGTCAACGTAGGCCAAACTCCTTCCCCCGACATCCCAGAGGTCTGAAATTGTAATGTGTTGTCCAAATGACACTTCTGGTGTTGTTTGTAAAGTTTCATGTTGCTGAAGTCAACGTAGGCCAAACTCCTTCCCCTGACAACCTAGAGGTCTGAAATCGAAATTTGTTGTCCAAATGGCACTTCTGGTGTGGTTTTTAAAGTTTTGTGTTACTGAAGTCAACGTAAGCCAAACTCCTTTCCCCGACATCCCAGAGGTCTGAAATCGTAATATGTTGTCCGGATAGCATATTTGAGGTTGCTTGTAAAGTTTCGTGCCACAGAAGTCAACGTAGGCCAAACTCCTTCCCCCGACAACCTAGAGGTCTGAAATTTAAATATGTTGTCTGAATGGCACTTCTGGTGTTGTTTGTAAAGTTTCGTGTTACAGAAGTCAACGTAGGCCAAACTCCTTCCCCCGACAACCCAAAGGTCTGAAATCGAAATATGTTGTCCGAATTGCACTTTTGGTGTTGTTTGTAAAGTTTCGTTTTACTGAAGTCAACGTAGGCCAAACTCCTTCCCCCGACAACCTAGAGGTCTGAAATTTAAATATGTTGTCTGAATGGCACTTCTGGTGTTGTTTGTAAAGTTTCGTGTTACAGAAGTCAACGTAGGCCAAACTCCTTCCCCCGACAACCCAAAGGTCTGAAATCGAAATATAATGTCCGGATAGCACATTTGAGGTTGCCTGTAAAGTTTCGTGCCATAGAAGTCAACATAGGCCAAACTCCTTCCCCCGACAACCAAGAGGTCTGAAATCGTAATATGTTGTCCAAACGGAACTTCTGGTGTTGTTTGTAAATTTTCGTGTTACTGAAGTCAACGTAGGCCAAACTCCTTCCCCCGACAACCCAGAGGTCTGAAATGTAAATATTTTGTCCGAATGGCACTTCTGGTGTGGTTTGTAAAGTTTCGTGTTACTGAAGTCAACATAGGCCAAACTCCTTCCCCTGACAACCCAGAGGTCTGAAATCATAATATGTTGTCCGAATAGCACTTCTGGTGTTGTTTGTAAAGTTTCGTGACACAAAAGTCAATGTAGGCCAAACTCATTCCCCCGACATCCCAGAGGTCTGAAATCGAAATATGTTGTCCGGATAGCACTTTTGAGGTTGCCTGTAAAGTTTCGTGCCACAGAAGTCAACGTAGGCCAAACTCTTTCCCCCGACAATCAAGAGGTCTGAAATCGAAATATTTTGTCCGAATAGCACTTCTGGTGTTGTTTGTAAAGTTTCGTGTTACTGAAGTCAACGTAGGCCAAACTCCTTCCCCCGACAACCTAGAGGTCTGAAATTTAAATATGTTGTCCGAATGGCACTTCTGGTGTTGTTTGTAAAGTTTCGTGTTACTGAAGTCAACGTAGGCCAAACTCCTTCCCCCGACAACCTAGAGGTCTGAAATTTAAATATGTTGTCCGAATGGCACTTCTGGTGTTGTTTGTAAAGTTTCATGACACAAAAGTTAATGTAGGCCAAACTCCTTCCCCCAACAGTCCAGAGGTCTGAAATCGAAATATGTTGTCCGGATAGCACATTTGAGGTTGCCTGTAAAGTTTCGTGCCACAGAAGTCAACGTAGGCCAAACTCCTTCCCCCGACAATCTAGAGGTCTGAAATTTAAATATGTTGTTCGGATAGCACAGTTGAGGTTGTTTGTAAAGTTTCGTACCACAGAAGTCAACGTAGACCAAACTCCTTCCCCCGACAACCCAGAGGTCTGAAATCGTAATATGTTGTCCGGATAGCACAGTTGAGGTTGCTTGTAAAGTTTCGTACCACAGAAGTCAACGTAGGCCAAACTCATTCCCCCGACAACCCAGAGGTCTGAAATTGAAATATGTTGTCCGGATAGCACAGTTGAGGTTGTTTTTAAAGTTTCGTGACACAAAAGTCAATATAGGCCAAACTCCTTCCCCCAACATCCCAGAGGTCTGAAATCGAAATATGTTGTCCGGATAGCACATTTGAGGTTGCCTGTAAAGTTTCGTGCCATTGAAGTCAACATAGGCCAAACTCCTTCCCCCGACAATCTAGAGGTCTGAAATTTAAATAGGTTGTCCGAATGGCACTTCTGGTGTTGTTTGTAAAGTTTCGTGACACAAAAGTCAATGTAGGCCAAACTCCTTCCCCCAACATCCCAGAGGTCTGAAATCGAAATATGTTGTCCCGATAGCACATTTGAGGTTGCCTGTAAAGTTTCGTGCCATAGAAGTCAACATAGGCCAAACTCCTTCCCCCGACAACCTAGAGGTCTGAAATCGAAATATGTTGTCCGAATTGCACTTCTGGTGTTGTTTGTAAAGTTTCGTTTTACTGAAGTCAACGTAGGCCAAACTCCTTCCCCCGACAACCTAGAGGTCTGAAATTAAAATATGTTGTCTGAATGACACTTCTGGTGTTGTTTGTAAAGTTTCGTGTTACTGAAGTCAACATAGGCCAAACTCCTTCCCCCGACAACCCAGAGGTCTGAAATTTAAATATGTTGCTGAATGGCACTTCTGGTGTTGTTTGTAAAGTTTCGTGTTACTGAAGTCAACGTAGGCCAAACTCCTTCCCCCGACAACCCAAAGGTCTGAAATCGAAATATGTTGTCCGGATAGCACATTTGAGGTTGCCTGTAAAGTTTCGTGCCACAGAAGTCAACGTAGGCCAAACTCCTTCCCCTGACAACCCAGAGGTCTGAAATCGTAATATGTTGTCCGAATAGCACGTCTGGTGTTGCTTGTAAAGTTTCGTACCACAGAAGTCAACGTAGGCCAAACTCCTTCAAATATGTTGTCCGGATAGCACAGATGAGGTTGTTTTTAAAGTTTCGTACCACAGAAGTCAACGTAGGCCAAACTCCTTCCCCCGACAACCCAGAGGTCTGAAATTGAAATATGTTGTCCGGATAGCACAGTTGAGGTTGTTTGTAAAGTTTCGTACCACAGAAGTCAACGTAGGCCAAACTCCTTCCCCCGACAACCCAGAGGTCTGAAATTGAAATATGTTGTCCGGATAGCACATTTGAGGTTGCTTGTAAAGTTTCGTACTACAGAAGTCAACGTAGGCCAAACTCCTTCCCCCGACAACCTAGAGGTCTGAAATTTAAATATGTTGTCTGAATGGCACTGCTGGTGTTGTTTGTAAAGTTTCGTGTTACAGAAGTCAACGTAGGCCAAACTACTTCCCCCGACAACCCAAAGGTCTGAAATCGAAATATGTTGTCCGAATTGCACTTTTGGTGTTGTTTGTAAAGTTTCGTGTTACTGAAGTCAACATAGGCCAAACTCCTTCCCCCGACAACCTAGAGGTCTGAAATTTAAATATGTTGTCTGAATGGCACTTTTGGTGTTGTTTGTAAAGTTTCGTGTTACAGAAGTCAACGTAGGCCACACTCCTTCCCCTGACAACCCAGAGGTCTGAAATCGTAATATGTTGTCCGAATAGCACGTCTGGTGTTGCTTGTAAAGTTTCGTACCACAGAAGTCAACGTAGGCCAAACTCCTTCCCCCGACATCCCAGAGGTCTGAAATTGAAATATGTTGTCCGGATAGCATAGTTGAGGTTGCTTGTAAAGTTTCGTACCACAGAAGTCAACGTAGGCCAAACTCATTCCCCCGACAACCCAGAGGTCTGAAATTGAAATATGTTGTCCGGATAGCACAGTTGAGGTTGTTTTTAAAGTTTCGTACCACAGAAGTCAACGTAGGCCAAACTCCTTCCCCCGACAACCCAGAGGTCTGAAATTGAAATATGTTGTCCGGATAGCACAGTTGAGGTTGTTTTTAAAGTTTCGTACCACAGAAGTCAACGTAGGCCAAACTCCTTCCCCCGACAACCCAGAGGTCTGAAATTGAAATATGTTGTCCGGATAGCACAGTTGAGGTTGTTTGTAAAGTTTCGTACCACAGAAGTCAACGTAGGCCAAACTCCTTCCCCCGACAACCCAGAGGTCTGAAATTGAAATATGTTGTCCGGATAGCACAGTTGAGGTTGTTTGTAAAGTTTCGTACCATAGAAGTCAACATAGGCCAAACTCCTTCCCCCGACAACCTAGAGGTCTGAAATCGAAATATGTTGTCCGAATTGCACTTCTGGTGTTGTTTGTAAAGTTTCGTTTTACTGAAGTCAACGTAGGCCAAACTCCTTCCCCCGACAACCTAGAGGTCTGAAATTAAAATATGTTGTCTGAATGACACTTCTGGTGTTGTTTGTAAAGTTTCGTGTTACTGAAGTCAACATAGGCCAAACTCCTTCCCCCGACAACCCAGAGGTCTGAAATTTAAATATGTTGCTGAATGGCACTTCTGGTGTTGTTTGTAAAGTTTCGTGTTACTGAAGTCAACGTAGGCCAAACTCCTTCCCCCGACAACCCAAAGGTCTGAAATCGAAATATGTTGTCCGGATAGCACATTTGAGGTTGCCTGTAAAGTTTCGTGCCACAGAAGTCAACGTAGGCCAAACTCCTTCCCCTGACAACCCAGAGGTCTGAAATCGTAATATGTTGTCCGAATAGCACGTCTGGTGTTGCTTGTAAAGTTTCGTACCACAGAAGTCAACGTAGGCCAAACTCCTTCCCCCGACAACCCAGAGGTCTGAAATTGAAATATGTTGTCCGGATAGCACAGATGAGGTTGTTTTTAAAGTTTCGTACCACAGAAGTCAACGTAGGCCAAACTCCTTCCCCCGACAACCCAGAGGTCTGAAATTGAAATATGTTGTCCGGATAGCACAGTTGAGGTTGTTTGTAAAGTTTCGTACCACAGAAGTCAACGTAGGCCAAACTCCTTCCCCCGACAACCCAGAGGTCTGAAATTGAAATATGTTGTCCGGATAGCACAGTTGAGGTTGCTTGTAAAGTTTCGTACCACAGAAGTCAACGTAGGCCAAACTCCTTCCCCCGACAACCCAGAGGTCTGAAATTGAAATATGTTGTCCGGATAGCACAGTTGAGGTTGTTTGTAAAGTTTCGTACCACAGAAGTCAACGTAGGCCAAACTCCTTCCCCCGACAACCCAGAGGTCTGAAATTGAAATATGTTGTCCGGATAGCACAGTTGAGGTTGCTTGTAAAGTTTCGTACCACAGAAGTCAACGTAGGCCAAACTCCTTCCCCCGACAACCCAGAGGTCTGAAATTGAAATATGTTGTCCGGATAGCACAGTTGAGGTTGTTTGTATAGTTTCGTACCACAGAAGTCAACGTAGGCCAAACTCCTTCCTCTGACAACCCAGAGGTCTGAAATTGAAATATGTTGTTCGGATAGCACAGTTGAGGTTGTTTGTAAAGTTTCGTACCACAGAGGTCAACGTAGGCCAAACTCCTTCCCCCGACAACCCAGAGGTCTGAAATTGAAATATGTTGTCCGGATAGCACTGTTGAGGTTGCTTGTAAAGTTTCGTACCACAGAAGTCAACGTAGGCCAAACTCCTTCCCCCAACATCCCAGAGGTCTGAAATTGTAATGTGTTGTCCAAATGACACTTCTGGTGTTGTTTGTAAAGTTTCATGTTGCTGACGTCAACGTAGGCCAAACTCCTTCCCCTGACAACCTAGAGGTCTGAAATCGAAATTTCTTGTCCAAATGGCACTTCTGGTGTGGTTTTTAAAGTTTCGTGTTACTGAAGTCAACGTAGGCCAAACTCCTTTCCCCGACATCCCAGAGGTCTGAAATCGTAATATGTTGTCCGGATAGCATATTTGAGGTTGCCAGTAAAGTTTCGTACCACAGAAGTCAACATAGGCCAAACTCCTTCCCCCGACAACCCAGAGGTCTGAAATTGAAATATGTTGTCCGGATAGCACATTTGAGGTTGCTTGTAAAGTTTCGTACTACAGAAGTCAACGTAGGCCAAACTCCTTCCCCCGACAACCTAGAGGTCTGAAATTTAAATATGTTGTCTGAATGGCACTGCTGGTGTTGTTTGTAAAGTTTCGTGTTACAGAAGTCAACGTAGGCCAAACTACTTCCCCCGACAACCCAAAGGTCTGAAATCGAAATATGTTGTCCGAATTGCACTTTTGGTGTTGTTTGTAAAGTTTCGTGTTACTGAAGTCAACGTAGGCCAAACTCCTTCCCCCGACAACCTAGAGGTCTGAAATTTAAATATGTTGTCTGAATGGCACTTTTGGTGTTGTTTGTAAAGTTTCGTGTTACAGAAGTCAACGTAGGCCACACTCCTTCCCCTGACAACCCAGAGGTCTGAAATCGTAATATGTTGTCCGAATAGCACGTCTGGTGTTGCTTGTAAAGTTTCGTACCACAGAAGTCAACGTAGGCCAAACTCCTTCCCCCGACATCCCAGAGGTCTGAAATTGAAATATGTTGTCCGGATAGCACAGTTGAGGTTGCTTGTAAAGTTTCGTACCACAGAAGTCAACGTAGGCCAAACTCATTCCCCCGACAACCCAGAGGTCTGAAATTGAAATATGTTGTCCGGATAGCACAGTTGAGGTTGTTTTTAAAGTTTCGTACCACAGAAGTCAAAGTAGGCCAAACTCCTTCCCCCGACAACCCAGAGGTCTGAAATTGAAATATGTTGTCCGGATAGCACAGTTGAGGTTGTTTTTAAAGTTTCGTACCACAGAAGTCAACGTAGGCCAAACTCCTTCCCCCGACAACCCAGAGGTCTGAAATTGAAATATGTTGTCCGGATAGCACAGTTGAGGTTGTTTGTAAAGTTTCGTACCACAGAAGTCAACGTAGGCCAAACTCCTTCCCCCGACAACCCAGAGGTCTGAAATTGAAATATGTTGTCCGGATAGCACAGTTGAGGTTGTTTGTAAAGTTTCGTACCACAGAAGTCAACGTAGGCCAAACTCCTTCCTCTGACAACCCAGAGGTCTGAAATTGAAATATGTTGTCCGGATAGCACTGTTGAGGTTGCTTGTAAAGTTTCGTACCACAGAAGTCAACGTAGGCCAAACTCCTTCCCCCAACATCCCAGAGGTCTGAAATTGTAATGTGTTGTCCAAATGACACTTCTGGTGTTGTTTGTAAAGTTTCATGTTGCTGACGTCAACGTAGGCCAAACTCCTTCCCCTGACATCCTAGAGGTCTGAAATCGAAATTTCTTGTCCAAATGGCACTTCTGGTGTGGTTTTTAAAGTTTCGTGTTACTGAAGTCAACGTAGGCCAAACTCCTTTCCCCGACATCCCAGAGGTCTGAAATCGTAATATGTTGTCCGGATAGCATATTTGAGGTTGCCAGTAAAGTTTCGTACCACAGAAGTCAACATAGGCCAAACTCCTTCCCCCGACAACCCAGAGGTCTGAAATTGAAATATGTTGTCCGGATAGCACATTTGAGGTTGCTTGTAAAGTTTCGTACTACAGAAGTCAACGTAGGCCAAACTCCTTCCCCCGACAACCTAGAGGTCTGAAATTTAAATATGTTGTCTGAATGGCACTTCTGGTGTTGTTTGTAAAGTTTCGTGTTACAGAAGTCAACGTAGGCCAAACTCCTTCCCCTGACAACCCAGAGGTCTGAAATCGTAATATGTTGTCCGAATAGCACGTCTGGTGTTGCTTGTAAAGTTTCATACCACAGAAGTCAACGTAGGCCAAACTCCTTCCCCCGACATCCCAGAGGTCTGAAATTGAAATATGTTGTCCGGATAGCACAGTTGAGGTTGCTTGTAAAGTTTCGTACCACAGAAGTAAACGTAGGCCAAACTCCTTCCCCCAACAACCCAGAGGTCAGAAATTGAAATATGTTGTCCGGATAGCACAGTTGAGGTTGTTTGTAAAGTTTCGTACCACAGAAGTCAACGTAGGCCAAACTCCTTCATCTGACAACCCAGAGGTCTGAAATTGAAATATGTTGTTCGGATAGCACAGTTGAGGTTGTTTGTAAAGTTTCGTACCACAGAGGTCAACGTAGGCCAAACTCCTTCCCCCGACAACCCAGAGGTCTGAAATTGAAATATGTTGTCCGGATAGCACTGTTGAGGTTGCTTGTAAAGTTTCGTACCACAGAAGTCAACGTAGGCCAAACTCCTTTCCCCAACATCCCAGAAGTCTGAAATTGTAATGTGTTGTCCAAATGACACTTCTGGTGTTGTTTGTAAAGTTTCATGTTGCTGACGTCAACGTAGGCCAAACTCCTTCCCCTGACAACCTAGAGGTCTGAAATCGAAATTTCTTGTCCAAATGGCACTTCTGGTGTGGTTTTTAAAGTTTCGTGTTACTGAAGTCAACGTAGGCCAAACTCCTTTCCCCGACATCCCAGAGGTCTGAAATCGTAATATGTTGTCCGGATAGCATATTTGAGGTTGCCAGTAAAGTTTCGTACCACAGAAGTCAACATAGGCCAAACTCCTTCCCCCGACAACCCAGAGGTCTGAAATTGAAATATGTTGTCCGGATAGCACAGTTGAGGTTGTTTTTAAAGTTTCGTACCACAGAAGTCAACGTAGGCCAAACTCCTTCCCCCAACATCCCAGAGGTCTGAAATTGTAATGTGTTGTCCAAATGACACTTCTGGTGTTGTTTGTAAAGTTTCATGTTGCTGACTTCAACGTAGGCCAAACTCCTTCCCCTGACAACCTAGAGGTCTGAAATCGAAATTTGTTGTCCAAATGGCACTTCTGGTGTGGTTTTTAAAGTTTCGTGTTACTGAAGTCAACGTAGGCCAAACTCCTTTCCCCGACATCCCAGAGGTCTGAAATCGTAATATGTTGTCCGGATAGCATATTTGAGGTTGCCAGTAAAGTTTCGTACCATAGAAGTCAACATAGGCCAAACTCCTTCCCCCGACAACCCAGAGGTCTGAAATTGAAATATGTTGTCCGGATAGCACATTTGAGGTTGCTTGTAAAGTTTCGTACTACAGAAGTCAACGTAGGCCAAACTCCTTACCCCGACAACCCAGAGGTCTGAAATTGAAATATTTTGTCCAAATGGCACTTCTGGTGTTGTTTGTAAAGTTTCGTGTTACTGAAGTCAACGTACGCCAAACTCCTTCTCCTGACAACCTAGAGGTCTGAAATTGAAATATGTTGTCCGGATAGCACATTTGAGGTTGTGCGTAAAGTTTCGTAGCACAGAAGTCAACGTAGGCCAAACTCCTTCCCCCGACAACCCAGAGGTCTGAAATTGAAATATGTTGTCCGGATAGCACAGTTGAGGTTGCTTGTAAAGTTTCGTACCACAGAAGTCAACGTAGGCCAAACTCCTTCCCCCGACATCCCAGAGGTCTGAAATTGTAATGTGTTGTCCAAATGACACTTCTGGTGTTGTTTGTAAAGTTTCATGTTGCTGAAGTCAACGTAGGCCAAACTCCTTCCCCTGACAACCTAGAGGTCTGAAATCGAAATTTGTTGTCCAAATGGCACTTCTGGTGTGGTTTTTAAAGTTTTGTGTTACTGAAGTCAACGTAAGCCAAACTCCTTTCCCCGACATCCCAGAGGTCTGAAATCGTAATATGTTGTCCGGATAGCATATTTGAGGTTGCTTGTAAAGTTTCGTGCCACAGAAGTCAACGTAGGCCAAACTCCTTCCCCCGACAACCTAGAGGTCTGAAATTTAAATATGTTGTCTGAATGGCACTTCTGGTGTTGTTTGTAAAGTTTCGTGTTACAGAAGTCAACGTAGGCCAAACTCCTTCCCCCGACAACCTAGAGGTCTGAAATTTAAATATGTTGTCTGAATGGCACTTCTGGTGTTGTTTGTAAAGGTTCGTGTTACAGAAGTCAACGTAGGCCAAACTCCTTCCCCCGACAACCCAAAGGTCTGAAATCGAAATATGTTGTCCGAATTACACTTTTGGTGTTGTTTGTAAAGTTTCGTGTTACTGAAGTCAACGTAGGCCAAACTCCTTCCCCCGACAACCTAGAGGTCTGAAATTTAAATATGTTGTCTGAATGGCACTTCTGGTGTTGTTTGTAAAGTTTCGTGTTACAGAAGTCAACGTAGGCCAAACTCCTTCCCCCGACAACCCAAAGGTCTGAAATCGAAATATAATGTCCGGATAGCACATTTGAGGTTGCCTGTAAAGTTTCGTGCCATAGAAGTCAACATAGGCCAAACTCCTTCCCCCGACAACCAAGAGGTCTGAAATCGTAATATGTTGTCCAAACGGAACTTCTGGTGTTGTTTGTAAAGTTTCGTGTTACTGAAGTCAACGTAGGCCAAACTCCTTCCCCAGACAACCCAGAGGTCTGAAATGTAAATATGTTGTCCGAATGGCACTTCTGGTGTGGTTTGTAAAGTTTCGTGTTACTGAAGTCAACATAGGCCAAACTCCTTCCCCTGACAACCCAGAGGTCTGAAATCGTAATATGTTGTCCGAATAGCACTTCTGGTGTTGTTTGTAAAGTTTCGTGACACAAAAGTCAACATAGGCCAAACTCCTTCCCCCGACAATCAAGAGGTCTGAAATCGAAATATGTTGTCCGAATAGCACTTCTGGTGTTGTTTGTAAAGTTTCGTGTTACTGAAGTCAACGTAGGCCAAACTCCTTCCCCCGACAACCTAGAGGTCTGAAATTTAAATATGTTGTCCGAATGGCACTTCTGGAGTTGTTTGTAAAGTTTCGTGTTACTGAAGTCAACGTAGGCCAAACTCCTTCCCCCGACAACCTAGAGGTCTGAAATTTAAATATGTTGTCCGAATGGCACTTCTGGTGTTGTTTGTAAAGTTTCATGACACAAAAGTTAATGTAGGCCAAACTCCTTCCCCCAACAGTCCAGAGGTCTGAAATCGAAATATGTTGTCCGGATAGCACATTTGAGGTTGCCTGTAAAGTTTCGTGCCACAGAAGTCAACGTAGGCCAAACTCCTTCCCCCGACAATCTAGAGGTCTGAAATTTAAATATGTTGTCCGAATGGCACTTCTGGTGTTGTTTGTAAAGTTTCGTGACACAAAAGTCAATGTAGGCCAAACTCCTTCCCCCAACATCCCAGAGGTCTGAAATCGAAATATGTTGTCCGGATAGCACATTTGAGGTTGCCTGTAAAGTTTCGTGCCACAGAAGTCAACGTAGGCCAAACTCCTTCCCCCGACAATCTAGAGGTCTGAAATTTAAATATGTTGTCCGAATGGCACTTCTGGTGTTGTTTGTAAAGTTTCGTGACACAAAAGTCAATATAGGCCAAACTCCTTCCCCCAACATCCCAGAGGTCTGAAATCGAAATATGTTGTCCGGATAGCACATTTGAGGTTGCCTGTAAAGTTTCGTGCCACAGAAGTCAACATAGGCCAAACTCCTTCCCCCGACAATCTAGAGGTCTGAAATTTAAATAGGTTGTCCGAATGGCACTTCTGGTGTTGTTTGTAAAGTTTCGTGACACAAAAGTCAATGTAGGCCAAACTCCTTCCCCCAACATCCCAGAGATCTGAAATCGAAATATGTTGTCCGGATAGCACATTTGAGGTTGCCTGTAAAGTTTCGTGCCATAGAAGTCAACATAGGCCAAACTCCTTCCCCCGACAACCTAGAGGTCTGAAATCGAAATATGTTGTCCGAATTGCACTTCTGGTGTTGTTTGTAAAGTTTCGTTTTACTGAAGTCAACGTAGGCCAAACTCCTTCCCCCGACAACCTAGAGGTCTGAAATTAAAATATGTTGTCTGAATGACACTTCTGGTGTTGTTTGTAAAGTTTCGTGTTACTGAAGTCAACGTAGGCCAAACTCCTTCCCCCGACAACCTAGAGGTCTGAAATTTAAATATGTTGCTGAATGGCACTTCTGGTGTTGTTTGTAAAGTTTCGTGTTACAGAAGTCAACGTAGGCCAAACTCCTTCCCCCGACAACCCAAAGGTCTGTAATCGAAATATGTTGTCCGGATAGCACATTTGAGGTTGCCTGTAAAGTTTCGTGCCATAGAAGTCAACATAGGCCAAACTCCTTCCCCCGACAACCTAGAGGTCTGAAATCGTAATATGTTGTCCAAACAGCACTTCTGGTGTTGTTTGTAAAGTTTCGTGTTACTGAAGTCAACGTAGGCCAAACTCCTTCCCCCGACAACCTAGTGGTCTGAAATGTAAATATGTTGTCCGAATGGCACTTCTGGTGTGGTTTGTAAAGTTTCGTGTTACTGAAGTCAACGTAGGCCAAACTCCTTCCCCCGACAACCCAAAGGTCTGAAATCGAAATATGTTGTCCGGATAGCACATTTGAGGTTGCCTGTAAAGTTTCGTGCCATAGAAGTCAACATAGGCCAAACTCCTTCCCCCGACAACCTAGAGGTCTGAAATTTAAATATGTTGTCCGAATGGCACTTCTGGTGTGGTTTGTAAAGTTTCGTGTTACTGAAGTCAACATAGGCCAAACTCCTTCCCCTGACAACCCAGAGGTCTGAAACCGTAATATGTTGTCCGAATAGCACTTCTGGTGTTGTTTGTAAAGTTTCGTGACACAAAAGTTAATGTAGGCCAAACTCCTTCCCCCGACATCCCAGAGGTCTGAAATCGAAATATGTTGTCCGGATAGCACATTTGAGGTTGCCTGTAAAGTTTCGTGCCACAGAAGTCAACCTAGGCAAAACACCTTCCCCCGACAATCTAGAGGTCTGAAATAGTAATATGTTGTCCGAAGAGCACTTCTGGTGTTGTTTGTAAAGTTTCGTGACCCAGAAGTCAACGTAGGCCAAACTCCTTTCCCCGACATCCCAGAGGTCTGAAATCGAAATATGTTGTCCGAATGGTCACTTCTGGTGTTGTTTGTAAAGTTTCGTGTTACTGAAGTCAACGTAGGCCAAACTCCTTCCCCTGACAACCCAGAGTTCTAAAATCGTAATATGTTGTCCGAATAGCACTTCTGGTGTTGTTTGTAAAGTTTCGTTAGACAAAAGTCAATGTAGGCCAAACTCCTTCCCCCAACATCCCAGAGGTCTGAAATCGAAATATGTTGTCCGGATAGCACATTTGAGGTTGCCTGTAAAGTTTCGTGCCACAGAAGTCAACGTAGGCCAAACTCCTTCCCCCGACAACCCAAAGGTCTGAAATCGAAATATGTTGTCCGGATAGCACATTTGAGGTTGCCTGTAAAGTTTCGTGCCATAGAAGTCAACATAGGCCAAACTCCTTCCCCCGACAACCTAGAGGTCTGAAATCGTAATATGTCGTCCGAATGATACTTCTGGTGTTGTTTGTAAAGTTTCGTGTTACAGAAGTCAACGTAGGCCAAACTCCTTCCCCCGACAACCCAGAGGTCTGAAATTTAAATATGTTGTCTGAATGGCACTTCTGGTGTTGTTTGTAAAGTTTCGTGTTACAGAAGTCAACGTAGGCCAAACTCCTTCCCCCGACAACCCAAAGGTCTGAAATCGAAATATGTTGTCCGAATGGCACTTCTGGTGTTGTTTGTAAAGTTTCGTGTTACAGAAGTCAACGTAGGCCAAACTCCTTCCCCCGACAACCTAGAGGTCTGAAATTTAAATATGTTGTCTGAATGGCACTTCTGGTTTTGTTTGTAAAGTTTCGTGTTACAGAAGTCAACGTAGGCCAAACTCCTTCCCCCGACATCCCAAAGGTCTGAAATCGAAATATGTTGTCCGAATGGCACTTCTGGTGTTGTTTGTAAAGTTTCGTGTTACTGAAGTCAACGTAGGCCAAACTCCTTTCCCCGACAACCTAGAGGTCTGAAATTTAAATATGTTGTCCGAATGGCACTTCTGGTGTTGTTTGTAAAGTTTCGTGTTACTGAAGTCAACGTAGGCCAAACTCCTTTCCCCGACAACCTAGAGGTCTGAAATTTAAATATGTTGTCTGAATGACACTTCTGGTGTTGTTTGTAAAGTTTCGTGCCACAGAAGTCAACGTAGGCCAAACTCCTTCCCCCGACAACCTAGAGTTCTGAAATTTAAATATGTTGTCCGAATGGCACTTCTGGTGTTGTTTGTAAAGTTTCGTGCCACAGAAGTCAACGTAGGCCAAACTCCTTCCCCCGACAACCCAAAGGTCTGAAATCGAAATATGTTGTCCGAATTGCACTTCTGGTGTTGTTTGTAAAGTTTCGTTTTACTGAAGTCAACGTAGGCCAAACTCCTTCCCCCGACAACCTAGAGGTCTGAAATTTAAATATGTTGCTTAATGGCACTTCTGGTGTTGTTTGTAAAGTTTCGTGTTACAGAAGTCAACGTAGGCCAAACTCCTTCCCCCGACAACCCAAAGGTCTGAAATCGAAATATGTTGTCCGGATAGCACATTTGAGGTTGCCTGTAAAGTTTCGTGCCACAGAAGTCAACGTAGGCCAAACTCCTTCCCCCGACAACCTAGAGGTCTGAAATTTAAATATGTTGTCCGAATGGCACTTCTGGTGTGGTTTGTAAAGTTTCGTGTTACTGAAGTCAACGTAGGCCAAACTCCTTCCCCCGACAACCTAGAGGTCTGAAATTTAAATATGTTGTCTGAATGACACTTCAGGTGTTGTTTGTAAAGTTTCGTGTTACTGAAGTCAACGTAGGCCAAACTCCTTCCCCCGACAACCTAGAGGTCTGAAATTTAAATATGTTGCTTAATGGCACTTCTGGTGTTGTTTGTAAAGTTTCGTGTTACAGAAGTCAACGTAGGCCAAACTCCTTCCCCCGACAACCCAAAGGTCTGAAATCGAAATATGTTGTCCGGATAGCACATTTGAGGTTGCCTGTAAAGTTTCGTGCCACAGAAGTCAACGTAGGCCAAACTCCTTCCCCCGACAACCTAGAGGTCTGAAATTTAAATATGTTGTCCGAATGGCACTTCTGGTGTGGTTTGTAAAGTTTCGTGACACAAAAGTTAATGTAGGCCAAACTCCTTCCCCCAACATTCCAGAGGTCTGAAATCGAAATATGTTGTCCGGATAGCACATTTGAGGTTGCCTGTAAAGTTTCGTGCCACAGAAGTCAACGTAGGCCAAACTCCTTCCCCCGACAATCTAGAGGTCTGAAATTTAAATATGTTGTCCGAATGGCACTTCTGGTGTTGTTTGTAAAGTTTCGTGACACAAAAGTCAATGTAGGCCAAACTCCTTCCCCCAACATCCCAGAGGTCTGAAATCGAAATATGTTGTCCGGATAGCACATTTGAGGTTGCCTGTAAAGTTTCGTGTTACTGAAGTCAATGTAGGCCAAACTCCTTCCCCCGACAACCTAGTGGTCTGAAATGTAAATATGTTGTCCGAATGGCACTTCTGGTGTGGTTTGTAAAGTTTCGTGTTACTGAAGTCAACGTAGGCCAAACTCCTTCCCCCGACAACCTAGAGGTCTGAAATGTAAATATGTTGTCCGAATGGCACTTCTGGTGTGGTTTGTAAAGTTTCGTGTTACTGAAGTCAACGTAGGCCAAACTCCTTCCCCCGACAACCTAGAGGTCTGAAATGTAAATATGTTGTCCGAATGGCACTTCTGGTGTGGTTTGTAAAATTTCGTGTTACTGAAGTCAACATAGGCCAAACTCCTTCCCCTGACAACCCAGAGGTCTGAAATCGTAATATGTGTTCCGAATAGCACTTCTTGTGTTGTTTGTAAAGTTTCGTGACACAAAAGTCAATGTAGGCCAAACTCCTTCCCCCGACATCCCAGAGGTCTGAAATCGAAATATGTTGTCCGGATAGCACATTTGAGGTTGCCTGTAAAGTTTCGTGCCACAGAAGTCAACCTAGGCAAAACACCTTCCCCCGACAATCTAGAGGTCTGAAATAGTAATATGTTGTCCGAAGAGCACTTCTGGTGTTGTTTGTAAAGTTTCGTGACCCAGAAGTCAACGTAGGCCAAACTCCTTTCCCCGACATCCCAGAGGTCTGAAATCGAAATATGTTGTCCGAATGGTCACTTCTGGTGTTGTTTGTAAAGTTTCGTGTTACTGAAGTCAACGTAGGCCAAACTCCTTCCCCTGACAACCCAGAGTTCTAAAATCGTAATATGTTGTCCGAATAGCACTTCTGGTGTTGTTTGTAAAGTTTCGTTAGACAAAAGTCAATGTAGGCCAAACTCCTTCCCCCAACATCCCAGAGGTCTGAAATCGAAATATGTTGTCCGGATAGCACATTTGAGGTTGCCTGTAAAGTTTCGTGCCACAGAAGTCAACGTAGGCCAAACTCCTTCCCCCGACAATCTAGAGGTCTGAAATTTAAATATGTTGTCCGAATGGCACTTCTGGTGTTGTTTGTAAAGTTTTGTGACACAAAAGTCAATGTAGGCCAAACTCCTTCCCCCAACATCCCAGAGGTCTGAAATCGAAATTTGTTGTCCGGATAGCACATTTGAGGTTGCCTGTAAAGTTTCGTGCCATAGAAGTCAACATAGGCCAAACTCCTTCCCCCGACAACCTAGAGGTCTGAAATCGTAATATGTTGTCCAAACAGCACTTCTGGTGTTGTTTGTAAAGTTTCGTGTTACTGAAGTCAACGTAGGCCAAACTCCTTCCCCCGACAACCTAGAGGTCTGAAATTTAAATATGTTGTCCGAATGGCACTTCTGGTGTGGTTTTTAAAGTTTCGTGTTACTGAAGTCAACGTAGGCCAAACTCCTTCCCCCGACAACCCAAAGATCTGAAATCGAAATATGTTGTCCGAATTGCACTTCTGGTGTTGTTTGTAAAGTTTCGTGTTACTGAAGTCAACGTAGGCCAAACTCCTTCCCCCGACAACCTAGAGGTCTGAAATTTAAATATGTTGTCTGAATGACACTTCAGGTGTTGTTTGTAAAGTTTCGTGTGACTGAAGTCAACGTAGGCCAAACTCCTTCCCCCGACAACCTAGAGGTCTGAAATTTAAATATGTTGCTTAATGGCACTTCTGGTGTTGTTTGTAAAGTTTCGTGTTACAGAAGTCAACGTAGGCCAAACTCCTTCCCCCGACAACCCAAAGGTCTGAAATCGAAATATGTTGTCCGGATAGCACATTTGAGGTTGCCTGTAAAGTTTCGTGCCACAGAAGTCAACGTAGGCCAAACTCCTTCCCCCGACAACCTAGAGGTCTGAAATTTAAATATGTTGTCCGAATGGCACTTCTGATGTGGTTTGTAAAGTTTCGTGTTACTGAAGTCAACGTAGGCCAAACTCCTTCTCCCGACAACCCAGAGGTCTGAAATCGTAATATGTTGTCCGAATAGCACTTCTGGTGTTGTTTGTAAAGTTTCGTGACACAAAAGTTAATGTAGGCCAAACTCCTTCCCCCAACATTCCAGAGGTTTGAAATCGAAATATGTTGTCCGGATAGCACATTTGAGGTTGCCTGTAAAGTTTCGTGCCACAGAAGTCAACGTAGGCCAAACTCCTTCCCCCGACAATCTAGAGGTCTGAAATTTAAATATGTTGTCCGAATGGCACTTCTGGTGTGGTTTTTAAAGTTTCGTGTTACTGAAGTCAACGTAGGCCAAACTCCTTCCCCCGACAACCCAAAGATCTGAAATCGAAATATGTTGTCCGAATTGCACTTCTGGTGTTGTTTGTAAAGTTTCGTGTTACTGAAGTCAACGTAGGCCAAACTCCTTCCCCCGACAACCTAGAGGTCTGAAATTTAAATATGTTGTCTGAATGACACTTCAGGTGTTGTTTGTAAAGTTTCGTGTTACTGAAGTCAACGTAGGCCAAACTCCTTCCCCCGACAACCTAGAGGTCTGAAATTTAAATATGTTGCTTAATGGCACTTCTGGTGTTGTTTGTAAAGTTTCGTGTTACAGAAGTCAACGTAGGCCAAACTCCTTCCCCCGACAACCCAAAGGTCTGAAATCGAAATATGTTGTCCGGATAGCACATTTGAGGTTGCCTGTAAAGTTTCGTGCCACAGAAGTCAACGTAGGCCAAACTCCTTCCCCCGACAACCTAGAGGTCTGAAATTTAAATATGTTGTCCGAATGGCACTTCTGGTGTGGTTTGTAAAGTTTCGTGTTACTGAAGTCAACGTAGGCCAAACTCCTTCTCCCGACAACCCAGAGGTCTGAAATCGTAATATGTTGTCCGAATAGCACTTCTGGTGTTGTTTGTAAAGTTTCGTTACACAAAAGTTAATGTAGGCCAAACTCCTTCCCCCAACATTCCAGAGGTTTGAAATCGAAATATGTTGTCCGGATAGCACATTTGAGGTTGCCTGTAAAGTTTCGTGTTACTGAAGTCAATGTAGGCCAAACTCCTTCCCCCGACAACCTAGTGGTCTGAAATGTAAATATGTTGTCCGAATGGCACTTCTGGTGTGGTTTGTAAAGTTTCGTGTTACTGAAGTCAACGTAGGCCAAACTCCTTCCCCCGACAACCTAGAGGTCTGAAATGTAAATATGTTGTCCGAATGGCACTTCTGGTGTGGTTTGTAAAGTTTCGTGTTACTGAAGTCAACGTAGGCCAAACTCCTTCCCCCGACAACCTAGAGGTCTGAAATGTAAATATGTTGTCCGAATGGCACTTCTGGTGTGGTTTGTAAAGTTTCGTGTTACTGAAGTCAACGTAGGCCAAACTCCTTCCCCCGACAACCTAGAGGTCTGAAATGTAAATATGTTGTCCGAATGGCACTTCTGGTGTGGTTTGTAAAGTTTCGTGTTACTGAAGTCAACATAGGCCAAACTCCTTTCCCTGACAACCCAGAGGTCTGAAACCGTAATATGTTGTCCGAATAGCACTTCTGGTGTTGTTTGTAAAGTTTCGTGACACAAAAGTCAATGTAGGCCAAACTCCTTCCCCCGACATCCCAGAGGTCTGAAATCGAAATATGTTGTCCGGATAGCACATTTGAGGTTGCCTGTAAAGTTTCGTGCCACAGAAGTCAACCTAGGCAAAACACCTTCCCCCGACAATCTAGAGGTCTGAAATAGTAATATGTTGTCCGAAGAGCACTTCTGGTGTTGTTTGTAAAGTTTCGTGACCCAGAAGTCAACGTAGGCCAAACTCCTTTCCCCGACATCCCAGAGGTCTGAAATCGAAATATGTTGTCCGAATGGTCACTTCTGGTGTTGTTTGTGAAGTTTCGTGTTACTGAAGTCAACGTAGGCCAAACTCCTTCCCCTGACAACCCAGAGTTCTAAAATCGTAATATGTTGTCCGAATAGCACTTCTGGTGTTGTTTGTGAAGTTTCGTGACACAAAAGTCAATGTAGGCCAAACTCCTTCCCCCAACATCCCAGAGGTCTGAAATCGAAATATGTTGTCCGGATAGCACATTTGAGGTTGCCTGTAAAGTTTCGTGCCACAGAAGTCAACCTAGGCAAAACACCTTCCCCCGACAATCTAGAGGTCTGAAATCGAAATATGTTGTCCGGATAGCACATTTGAGGTTGCCTGTAAAGTTTCGTGCCACAGAAGTCAACCTAGGCAAAACACCTTCCCCCGACAATCTAGAGGTCTGAAATCGAAATATGTTGTCCGAATGGTCACTTCTGGTGTTGTTTGTAAAGTTTCGTGTTACTGAAGTCAACGTAGGCCAAACTCCTTCCCCCGACAATCTAGAGGTCTGAAATTTAAATATGTTGTCCGAATGGCACTTCTGGTGTTGTTTATATAGTTTCGTGTTACTGAAGTCAACGTAGGCCAAACTCCTTCCCCTGACAACCCAGAGGTCTGAAATTGAAATATGTTGTCCGAATGGCACTTCTGGTGTTGTTTGTAAAGTTTCGTGTTACTGAAGTCAACGTAGGCCAAACTCCTTCCCCCGACAACCTAGAGGTCTGAAATTTAAATATGTTGTCCGAATGGCACTTCTGGTGTGGTTTTTAAAGTTTCGTGTTACTGAAGTCAACGTAGGCCAAACTCCTTCCCCTGACAACCCAGAGGTCTGAAATCGTAATATGTTGTCCGAATAGCACTTCTGGTGTTGTTTGTAAAGTTTTGTGACACAAAAGTCAACGTAGGCCAAACTCCTTCCCCCGACAATCTAGAGGTCTGAAATTGAAATATGTTGTCCGGATAGCACATTTGAGGTTGCCTGTAAAGTTTCGTGCCACAGAAGTCAACGTAGGCCAAACTCCTTCCCTCGACAATCTAGAGGTCTGAAATTTAAATATGTTGTCCGAATGGCACTTCTGGTGTTGTTTATATAGTTTCGTGTTACTGAAGTCAATGTAGGCCAAACTCCTTCCCCTGACAACCCAGAGGTCTGAAATCGAAATATGTTGTCCGGATAGCACATCTGAGGTTGCCTGTAAAGTTTCGTGCCACAGAAGTCAACGTAGGCCAAACTCCTTCCCCCGACAATATAGAGGTCTGAAATTTAAATATGTTGTCCGAATGGCACTTCTGGTGTTGTTTGTAAAGTTTTGTGTTACTGAAGTCAACGTAGGCCAAACTCCTTCCCCCGACAACCTAGAGGTCTGAAATTTAAATATGTTGTCCGAATGGCACTTCTGGTGTGGTTTGTAAAGTTTCGTGTTACTGAAGTCAATGTAGGCCAAACTCCTTCCCCTGACAACCCAGAGGTCTGAAATCGTAATATGTTGTCCGAATAGCACTTCTGGTGTTGCTTGTAAAGTTTCGTATCACAGAAGTCAACGTAGGGCAAACTCCTTCCCCCGACAACCCAAAGGTCTGAAATCGAAATATGTTGTCCGGATAGCACATTTGAGGTTGCCTGTAAAGTTTCGTGCCATAGAAGTCAACGTAGGCCAAACTCCTTCCCCCGACAACCTAGAGGTCTGAAATTTAAATATGTTGTCCGAATGGCACTTCTGGTGTTGTTTATATAGTTTCGTGTTACTGAAGTCAACGTAGGCCAAACTCCTTCCCCTGACAACCCAGAGGTCTGAAATCGAAATATGTTGTCCGGATAGCACATCTGAGGTTGCCTGTAAAGTTTCGTGCCACAGAAGTCAACGTAGGCAAAACTCCTTCCCCCGACAACCAAGAGGTCTGAAATTTAAATATGTTGTCCGAATGGCACTTCTGGTGTTGTTTGTAAAGTTTCGTGTTACTGAAGTCAACGTAGGCCAAACTCCTTCCCCCGACAACCCAGAGGTCTGAAATTTAAATATGTTGTCCGAATGGCACTTCTGGTGTGGTTTGTAAAGTTTCGTGTTACTGAAGTCAACGTAGGCCAAACTCCTTCCCCTGACAACCCAGAGGTCTGAAATCGTAATATGTTGTCCGAATAGCACTTCTGGTGTTGTTTGTAAAGTTTCGTGCCACAGAAGTCAACGTAGGCCAAAGTCCTTCCCCTGACAACTTAGAGGTCTGAAATTTAAATATGTTGTCTAAATGGCACTTCTGGTGTTGTTTTTAAAGTTTGGTGACACCGAAGTCAACGTAGACTAAACTCCTTCCCCCGACAACCCAAAGGTCTGAAATCGAAATATATTGTCCGAATGGCACTTCTGGTGTTGTTTGTAAAGTTTCGTGCCACAGAAGTCAACGTAGGCCAAACTCCTTCCCTCGACAATCTAGAGGTCTGAAATTTAAATATGTTGTCCGAATGGCACTTCTGGTGTTGTTTATATAGTTTCGTGTTACTGAAGTCAATGTAGGCCAAACTCCTTCCCCTGACAACCCAGAGGTCTGAAATCGAAATATGTTGTCCGGATAGCACATCTGAGGTTGCCTGTAAAGTTTCGTGCCACAGAAGTCAACGTAGGCCAAACTCCTTCCCCCGACAATATAGAGGTCTGAAATTTAAATATGTTGTCCGAATGGCACTTCTGGTGTTGTTTGTAAAGTTTTGTGTTACTGAAGTCAACGTAGGCCAAACTCCTTCCCCCGACAACCTAGAGGTCTGAAATTTAAATATGTTGTCCGAATGGCACTTCTGGTGTGGTTTGTAAAGTTTCGTGTTACTGAAGTCAATGTAGGCCAAACTCCTTCCCCTGACAACCCAGAGGTCTGAAATCGTAATATGTTGTCCGAATAGCACTTCTGGTGTTGCTTGTAAAGTTTCGTATCACAGAAGTCAACGTAGGGCAAACTCCTTCCCCCGACAACCCAAAGGTCTGAAATCGAAATATGTTGTCCGGATAGCACATTTGAGGTTGCCTGTAAAGTTTCGTGCCATAGAAGTCAACGTAGGCCAAACTCCTTCCCCCGACAACCTAGAGGTCTGAAATTTAAATATGTTGTCCGAATGGCACTTCTGGTGTTGTTTATATAGTTTTGTGTTACTGAAGTCAACGTAGGCCAAACTCCTTCCCCTGACAACCCAGAGGTCTGAAATCGAAATATGTTGTCCGGATAGCACATCTGAGGTTGCCTGTAAAGTTTCGTGCCACAGAAGTCAACGTAGGCAAAACTCCTTCCCCCGACAACCAAGAGGTCTGAAATTTAAATATGTTGTCCGAATGGCACTTCTGGTGTTGTTTGTAAAGTTTCGTGTTACTGAAGTCAACGTAGGCCAAACTCCTTCCCCCGACAACCCAGAGGTCTGAAATTTAAATATGTTGTCCGAATGGCACTTCTGGTGTGGTTTGTAAAGTTTCGTGTTACTGAAGTCAACGTAGGCCAAACTCCTTCCCCTGACAACCCAGAGGTCTGAAATCGTAATATGTTGTCCGAATAGCACTTCTGGTGTTGTTTGTAAAGTTTCGTGCCACAGAAGTCAACGTAGGCCAAAGTCCTTCCCCTGACAACTTAGAGGTCTGAAATTTAAATATGTTGTCTAAATGGCACTTCTGGTGTTGTTTTTAAAGTTTGGTGACACCGAAGTCAACGTAGACTAAACTCCTTCCCCCGACAACCCAAAGGTCTGAAATCGAAATATATTGTCCGAATGGCACTTCTGGTGTTGTTTGTAAAGTTTTGTGTTACTGAAGTCAACGTAGGCCAAACTCCTTCCCCCGACAACCTAGAGGTCTGAAATTTAAATATGTTGTCTGAATGGCACTTCTGGTGTTGTTTGTAAAGTTTCGTGTTACAGAAGTCAACGTAGGCCAAACTCCTTCCCCCGACAACCTAGAGGTCTGAAATCTAAATATGTTGTCCGAATGATACTTCTGGTGTTGTTTGTAAAGTTTCGTGCCACAGAAGTCAACGTAGGCCAAAGTCCTTCCCCTGACAACTTAGAGGTCTGAAATTTAAATATGTTGTCTAAATGGCACTTCTGGTGTTGTTTTTAAAGTTTGGTGACACCGAAGTCAACGTAGACTAAACTCCTTCCCCCGACAACCCAGAGGTCTGAAATTTAAATATGTTGTCCGAATGGCACTTCTGGTGTTGTTTGTAAAGTTTCGTGTTACAGAAGTCAACGTAGGCCAAACTCCTTCCCCCGACAACCTAGAGGTCTGAAATTTAAATATGTTGTCTGAATGGCACTTCTGGTGTTGTTTGTAAAGTTTCGTGTTACTGAAAACAACGTAGGCCAAACTCCTTCCCCTGACAACCCAGAGGTCTGAAATCGAAATATGTTGTCCGGATAGCACATTTGAGGTTGCCTGTAAAGTTTCGTGCCACAGAAGTCAACGTAGGCAAAACTCCTTCCCCCGACAACCAAGAGGTCTGAAATTTAAATATGTTGTCCGAATGGCACTTCTGGTGTTGTTTGTAAAGTTTCGTGTTACTGAAGTCAACGTAGGCCAAACTCCTTCCCCCGACAACCTAGAGGTCTGAAATTTAAATATGTTGTCCGAATGGCACTTCTGGTGTGGTTTGTAAAGTTTCGTGTTACTGAAGTCAACGTAGGCCAAACTCCTTCCCCTGACAACCCAGAGGTCTGAAATCGTAATATGTTGTCCGAATAGCACTTCTGGTGTTGTTTGTAAAGTTTCGTGCCACAGAAGTCAACGTAGGCCAAAGTCCTTCCCCTGACAACTTAGAGGTCTGAAATTTAAATATGTTGTCTAAATGGCACTTCTGGTGTTGTTTTTAAAGTTTGGTGACACCGAAGTCAACGTAGACTAAACTCCTTCCCCCGACAACCCAAAGGTCTGAAATCGAAATATATTGTCCGAATGGCACTTCTGCTGTTGTTTGTAAAGTTTTGTGTTACTGAAGTCAACGTAGGCCAAACTCCTTCCCCCGACAACCTAGAGGTCTGAAATCTAAATATGTGGTCCGAATGATACTTCTGGTGTTGTTTGTAAAGTTTCGTGTTACAGAAGTCAACGTAGGCCAAACTCCTTCCCCCGACAACCTAGAGGTCTGAAATTTAAATATGTTGTCTGAATGGCACATCTGGTGTTGTTTGTGAAGTTTCGTGTTACAGAAGTCAACGTAGGCCAAACTCCTTCCCCCGACAACCTAGAGGTCTGAAATCTAAATATGTTGTCCGAATGATACTTCTGGTGTTGTTTGTAAAGTTTCGTATCACAGAAGTCAACGTAGGGCAAACTCCTTCCCCCGACAACCCAAAGGTCTGAAATCGAAATATGTTGTCCGGATAGCACATCTGAGGTTGCCTGTAAAGTTTCGTGCCATAGAAGTCAACGTAGGCCAAACTCCTTCCCCCGACAACCTAGAGATCTGAAATTTAAATATGTTGTCCGAATGGCACTTCTGGTGTGGTTTGTAAAGTTTCGTGATACTGAAGTCAACGTAGGCCAAACTCCTTCCCCTGACAACCCAGAGGTCTGAAATCGTAATATGTTGTCCGAATAGCACTTCTGGTGTTGTTTGTAAAGTTTCGTGCCACAGAAGTCAACGTAGGCCAAAGTCCTTCCCCTGACAACTTAGAGGTCTGAAATTTAAATATGTTGTCTAAATGGCACTTCTGGTGTTGTTTTTAAAGTTTGGTGACACCGAAGTCAACGTAGACTAAACTCCTTCCCCCGACAACCCAGAGGTCTGAAATTTAAATATGTTGTCCGAATGGCACTTCTGGTGTTGTTTGTAAAGTTTCGTGTTACAGAAGTCAACGTAGGCCAAACTCCTTCCCCCGACAACCTAGAGGTCTGAAATTTAAATATGTTGTCTGAATGGCACTTCTGGTGTTGTTTGTAAAGTTTCGTGTTACTGAAAACAACGTAGACCAAACTCCTTCCCCTGACAACCCAGAGGTCTGAAATCGAAATATGTTGTCCGGATAGCACATTTGAGGTTGCCTGTAAAGTTTCGTGCCACAGAAGTCAACGTAGGCAAAACTCCTTCCCCTGAAAACTCAGAGGTCTGAAATTGTAATATGTTGTCCGGATAGCACATTTGAGGTTGCCTGTAAAGTTTCGTGCCACAGAAGTCAACGTAGGCCAAACTCCTTCCCCTGACAACTCAGAGGTCTGAAATTGTAATATGTTGTCCGAATAGCACATTTGAGGTTGCCTGTAAAGTTTCGTGTCACAGAAGTCAACGTAGGCCAAACTCCTTCCCCTGACAACTCAGAGGTCTGAAATTGTAATATGTTGTCCGGATAGCACATTTGAGGTTGCCTGTAAAGTTTCGTGCCACAGAAGTCAACGTTGGCCAAACTCCTTCCCCCGACAACTTAGAGGTCTGAAATTTAAATATGTTGTCCGAATGGTACTTTTGGTGTTGTTTGTAAAGTTTCGTGTTACAGAAGTCAACGTAGGCCAAACTCCTTCCTCCGAGAACCTAGAGGTCTGAAACTGAAATATGTTGTCTGAATGGCACTTCTGGTGTTGTTTGTAAAGTTTCGTGTTACAGAAGTCAACGTAGGCCAAACTCCTTCCGCCGACAACCTAGAGGTCTGAAATTTAAATATGTTGTCTGAATGGCACTTCTGGTTTTGTTTGTAAAGTTTCGTGTTACTGAAAACAACGTAGACCAAACTCCTTCCCCTGACAACCCAGAGGTCTGAAATCGAAATATGTTGTCCGGATAGCACATTTGAGGTTGCCTGTAAAGTTTCGTGCCACAGAAGTCAACGTAGGCCAAACTCCTTCCCCCGACAACCTAGTGGTCTGAAATGTAAATATGTTGTCCGAATGGCACTTCTGGTGTGGTTTGTAAAGTTTCGTGTTACTGAAGTCAACGTAGGCCAAACTCCTTCCCCCGACAACCTAGAGGTCTGAAATCGAAATATGTTGTCCGGATAGCAGATTTGAGGTTGCCTGTAAAGTTTCGTGTTACTGAAGTCAATGTAGGCCAAACTCCTTCCCCCGACAACCTAGTGGTCTGAAATGTAAATATGTTGTCCGAATGGCACTTCTGGTGTGGTTTGTAAAGTTTCGTGTTACTGAAGTCAACGTAGGCCAAACTCCTTCCCCCGACAACCTAGAGGTCTGAAATGTAAATATGTTGTCCGAATGGCACTTCTGGTGTGGTTTGTAAAGTTTCGTGTTACTGAAGTCAACGTAGGCCAAACTCCTTCCCCCGACAACCTAGAGGTCTGAAATGTAAATATGTTGTCCGAATGGCACTTCTGGTGTGGTTTGTAAAGTTTCGTGTTACTGAAGTCAACGTAGGCCAAACTCCTTCCCCCGACAACCTAGAGGTCTGAAATGTAAATATGTTGTCCGAATGGCACTTCTGGTGTGGTTTGTAAAGTTTCGTGTTACTGAAATCAACATAGGCCAAACTCCTTCCCCTGACAACCCAGAGGTCTGAAATCGTAATATGTTGTCCGAATAGCACTTCTGGTGTTGTTTGTAAAGTTTCGTGACACAAAAGTCAATGTAGGCCAAACTCCTTCCCCCGACATCCCAGAGGTCTGAAATCGAAATATGTTGTCCGGATAGCACATTTGAGGTTGCCTGTAAAGTTTCGTGCCACAGAAGTCAACCTAGGCAAAACACCTTCCCCCGACAATCTAGAGGTCTGAAATAGTAATATGTTGTCCGAAGAGCACTTCTGGTGTTGTTTGTAAAGTTTCGTGACCCAGAAGTCAACGTAGGCCAAACTCCTTTCCCCGACATCCCAGAGGTCTGAAATCGAAATATGTTGTCCGAATGGTCACTTCTGGTGTTGTTTGTAAAGTTTCGTGTTACTGAAGTCAACGTAGGCCAAACTCCTTCCCCTGACAACCCAGAGTTCTAAAATCGTAATATGTTGTCCGAATAGCACTTCTGGTGTTGTTTGTGAAGTTTCGTGACACAAAAGTCAATGTAGGCCAAACTCCTTCCCCCGACAACCTAGTGGTCTGAAATGTAAATATGTTGTCCGAATGGCACTTCTGGTGTGGTTTGTAAAGTTTCGTGTTACTGAAGTCAACGTAGGCCAAACTCCTTCCCCCGACAACCTAGAGGTCTGAAATGTAAATATGTTGTCCGAATGGCACTTCTGGTGTGGTTTGTAAAGTTTCGTGTTACTGAAGTCAACGTAGGCCAAACTCCTTCCCCCGACAACCTAGAGGTCTGAAATGTAAATATGTTGTCCGAATGGCACTTCTGGTGTGGTTTGTAAAGTTTCGTGTTACTGAAGTCAACGTAGGCCAAACTCCTTCCCCCGACAACCTAGAGGTCTGAAATGTAAATATGTTGTCCGAATGGCACTTCTGGTGTGGTTTGTAAAGTTTCGTGTTACTGAAGTCAACATAGGCCAAACTCCTTCCCCTGACAACCCAGAGGTCTGAAATCGTAATATGTTGTCCGAATAGCACTTCTGGTGTTGTTTGTAAAGTTTCGTGACACAAAAGTCAATGTAGGCCAAACTCCTTCCCCCGACATCCCAGAGGTCTGAAATCGAAATATGTTGTCCGGATAGCACATTTGAGGTTGCCTGTAAAGTTTCGTGCCACAGAAGTCAACCTAGGCAAAACACCTTCCCCCGACAATCTAGAGGTCTGAAATAGTAATATGTTGTCCGAAGAGCACTTCTGGTGTTGTTTGTAAAGTTTCGTGACCCAGAAGTCAACGTAGGCCAAACTCCTTTCCCCGACATCCCAGAGGTCTGAAATCGAAATATGTTGTCCGAATGGTCACTTCTGGTGTTGTTTGTAAAGTTTCGTGTTACTGAAGTCAACGTAGGCCAAACTCCTTCCCCTGACAACCCAGAGTTCTAAAATCGTAATATGTTGTCCGAATAGCACTTCTGGTGTTGTTTGTGAAGTTTCGTGACACAAAAGTCAATGTAGGCCAAACTCCTTCCCCCAACATCCCAGAGGTCTGAAATCGAAATATGTTGTCCGGATAGCACATTTGAGGTTGCCTGTAAAGTTTCGTGCCACAGAAGTCAACCTAGGCAAAACACCTTCCCCCGACAATCTAGAGGTCTGAAATCGAAATATGTTGTCCGGATAGCACATTTGAGGTTGCCTGTAAAGTTTCGTGCCACAGAAGTCAACCTAGGCAAAACACCTTCCCCCGACAATCTAGAGGTCTGAAATCGAAATATGTTGTCCGAATGGCACTTCTGGTGTTGTTTGTAAAGTTTCGTGTTACTGAAGTCAACGTAGGCCAAACTCCTTCCCCCGACAACCTAGAGGTCTGAAATTTAAATATGTTGTCCGAATGGCACTTCTGGTGTTGTTTATATAGTTTCGTGTTACTGAAGTCAACGTAGGCCAAACTCCTTCCCCTGACAACCCAGAGGTCTGAAATTGAAATATGTTGTCCGAATGGCACTTCTGGTGTTGTTTGTAAAGTTTCGTGTTACTGAAGTCAACGTAGGCCAAACTCCTTCCCCCGACAACCTAGAGGTCTGAAATTTAAATATGTTGTCCGAATGGCACTTCTGGTGTGGTTTTTAAAGTTTCGTGTTACTGAAGTCAACGTAGGCCAAACTCCTTCCCCTGACAACCCAGAGGTCTGAAATCGTAATATGTTGTCCGAATAGCACTTCTGGTGTTGTTTGTAAAGTTTTGTGACACAAAAGTCAATGTAGGCCAAACTCCTTCCCCCAACATCCCAGAGGTCTGAAATCGAAATATGTTGTCCGGATAGCACATTTGAGGTTGCCTGTAAAGTTTCGTGCCACAGAAGTCAACGTAGGCCAAACTCCTTCCCCCGACAATCTAGAGGTCTGAAATTTAAATATGTTGTCCGAATGGCACTTCTGGTGTTGTTTATATAGTTTCGTGTTACTGAAGTCAACGTAGGCCAAACTCCTTCCCCTGACAACCCAGAGGTCTGAAATCGAAATATGTTGTCCGGATAGCACATCTGAGGTTGCCTGTAAAGTTTCGTGCCACAGAAGTCAACGTAGGCAAAACTCCTTCCCCCAACATCCCAGAGGTCTGAAATCGAAATATGTTGTCCGGATAGCACATTTGAGGTTGCCTGTAAAGTTTCGTGCCACAGAAGTCAACGTAGGCCAAACTCCTTCCCCCGACAATCTAGAGGTCTGAAATTTAAATATGTTGTCCGAATGGCACTTCTGGTGTTGTTTATATAGTTTCGTGTTACTGAAGTCAACGTAGGCCAAACTCCTTCCCCTGACAACCCAGAGGTCTGAAATCGAAATATGTTGTCCGGATAGCACATCTGAGGTTGCCTGTAAAGTTTCGTGCCACAGAAGTCAACGTAGGCAAAACTCCTTCCCCCAACATCCCAGAGGTCTGAAATCGAAATATGTTGTCCGGATAGCACATTTGAGGTTGCCTGTAAAGTTTCGTGCCACAGAAGTCAACGTAGGCCAAACTCCTTCCCCCGACAATCTAGAGGTCTGAAATTTAAATATGTTGTCCGAATGGCACTTCTGGTGTTGTTTATATAGTTTCGTGTTACTGAAGTCAACGTAGGCCAAACTCCTTCCCCTGACAACCCAGAGGTCTGAAATCGAAATATGTTGTCCGGATAGCACATCTGAGGTTGCCTGTAAAGTTTCGTGCCACAGAAGTCAACGTAGGCAAAACTCCTTCCCCCGACATCCAAGAGGTCTGAAATTTAAATATGTTGTCCGAATGGCACTTCTGGTGTTGTTTGTAAAGTTTCGTGTTACTGAAGTCAACGTAGGCCAAACTCCTTCCCCTGACAACCCAGAGGTCTGAAATCGTAATATGTTGTCCGAATAGCACTTCTGGTGTTGTTTGTAAAGTTTTGTGACACAAAAGTCAATGTAGGCCAAACTCCTTCCCCCTACATCCCAGAGGTCTGAAATCGAAATATGTTGTCCGGATAGCACATTTGAGGTTGCCTGTAAAGTTTCGTGCCACAGAAGTCAACGTAGGCCAAACTCCTTCCCCCGACAATCTAGAGGTCTGAAATCGAAATATGTTGTCCGAATGGTCACTTCTGGTGTTGTTTGTAAAGTTTCGTGTTACTGAAGTCAACGTAGGCCAAACTCCTTCCCCCGACAATCTAGAGGTCTGAAATTTAAATATGTTGTCCGGATAGCACATTTGAGGTTGCCTGTAAAGTTTCGTGCCACAGAAGTCAACGTAGGCCAAACTCCTTCCCTCGACAATCTAGAGGTCTGAAATTTAAATATGTTGTCCGAATGGCACTTCTGGTGTTGTTTATATAGTTTCGTGTTACTGAAGTCAATGTAGGCCAAACTCCTTCCCCTGACAACCCAGAGGTCTGAAATCGAAATATGTTGTCCGGATAGCACATCTGAGGTTGCCTGTAAAGTTTCGTGCCACAGAAGTCAACGTAGGCCAAACTCCTTCCCCCGACAATATAGAGGTCTGAAATTTAAATATGTTGTCCGAATGGCACTTCTGGTGTTGTTTGTAAAGTTTTGTGTTACTGAAGTCAACGTAGGCCAAACTCCTTCCCCCGACAACCTAGAGGTCTGAAATTTAAATATGTTGTCCGAATGGCACTTCTGGTGTGGTTTGTAAAGTTTCGTGTTACTGAAGTCAATGTAGGCCAAACTCCTTCCCCTGACAACCCAGAGGTCTGAAATCGTAATATGTTGTCCGAATAGCACTTCTGGTGTTGCTTGTAAAGTTTCGTATCACAGAAGTCAACGTAGGGCAAACTCCTTCCCCCGACAACCCAAAGGTCTGAAATCGAAATATGTTGTCCGGATAGCACATTTGAGGTTGCCTGTAAAGTTTCGTGCCATAGAAGTCAACGTAGGCCAAACTCCTTCCCCCGACAACCTAGAGGTCTGAAATTTAAATATGTTGTCCGAATGGCACTTCTGGTGTTGTTTATATAGTTTCGTGTTACTGAAGTCAACGTAGGCCAAACTCCTTCCCCTGACAACCCAGAGGTCTGAAATCGAAATATGTTGTCCGGATAGCACATCTGAGGTTGCCTGTAAAGTTTCGTGCCACAGAAGTCAACGTAGGCAAAACTCCTTCCCCCGACAACCAAGAGGTCTGAAATTTAAATATGTTGTCCGAATGGCACTTCTGGTGTTGTTTGTAAAGTTTCGTGTTACTGAAGTCAACGTAGGCCAAACTCCTTCCCCCGACAACCTAGAGGTCTGAAATTTAAATATGTTGTCCGAATGGCACTTCTGGTGTGGTTTGTAAAGTTTCGTGTTACTGAAGTCAACGTAGGCCAAACTCCTTCCCCTGACAACCCAGAGGTCTGAAATCGTAATATGTTGTCCGAATAGCACTTCTGGTGTTGTTTGTAAAGTTTCGTGCCACAGAAGTCAACGTAGGCCAAAGTCCTTCCCCTGACAACTTAGAGGTCTGAAATTTAAATATGTTGTCTAAATGGCACTTCTGGTGTTGTTTTTAAAGTTTGGTGACACCGAAGTCAACGTAGACTAAACTCCTTCCCCCGACAACCCAAAGGTCTGAAATCGAAATATATTGTCCGAATGGCACTTCTGGTGTTGTTTGTAAAGTTTTGTGTTACTGAAGTCAACGTAGGCCAAACTCCTTCCCCCGACAACCTAGAGGTCTGAAATCTAAATATGTTGTCCGAATGATACTTCTGGTGTTGTTTGTAAAGTTTCGTGTTACAGAAGTCAACGTAGGCCAAACTCCTTCCCCCGACAACCTAGAGGTCTGAAATTTAAATATGTTGTCTGAATGGCACTTCTGGTGTTGTTTGTAAAGTTTCGTGTTACAGAAGTCAACGTAGGCCAAACTCCTTCCCCCGACAACCTAGAGGTCTGAAATCTAAATATGTTGTCCGAATGATACTTCTGGTGTTGTTTGTAAAGTTTCGTATCACAGAAGTCAACGTAGGGCAAACTCCTTCCCCCGACAACCCAAAGGTCTGAAATCGAAATATGTTGTCCGGATAGCACATTTGAGGTTGCCTGTAAAGTTTCGTGCCAAAGAAGTCAATGTAGGCCAAACTCCTTCCCCCGACAACCTAGAGATCTGAAATTTAAATATGTTGTCCGAATCGCACTTCTGGTGTGGTTTGTAAAGTTTTGTGATACTGAAGTCAACGTAGGCCAAACTCCTTCCCCTGACAACCCAGAGGTCTGAAATCGTAATATGTTGTCCGAATAGCACTTCTGGTGTTGTTTGTAAAGTTTCGTGCCACAGAAGTCAACGTAGGCCAAAGTCCTTCCCCTGACAACTTAGAGGTCTGAAATTTAAATATGTTGTCTAAATGGCACTTCTGGTGTTGTTTTTAAAGTTTGGTGACACCGAAGTCAACGTAGACTAAACTCCTTCCCCCGACAACCCAGAGGTCTGAAATTTAAATATGTTGTCCGAATGGCACTTCTGGTGTTGTTTGTAAAGTTTCGTGTTACAGAAGTCAACGTAGGCCAAACTCCTTCCCCCGACAACCTAGAGGTCTGAAATTTAAATATGTTGTCTGAATGGCACTTCTGGTGTTGTTTGTAAAGTTTCGTGTTACTGAAAACAACGTAGACCAAACTCCTTCCCCTGACAACCCAGAGGTCTGAAATCGAAATATGTTGTCCGGATAGCACATCTGAGGTTGCCTGTAAAGTTTCGTGCCATAGAAGTCAACGTAGGCCAAACTCCTTCCCCCGACAACCTAGAGATCTGAAATTTAAATATGTTGTCCGAATGGCACTTCTGGTGTGGTTTGTAAAGTTTCGTGATACTGAAGTCAACGTAGGCCAAACTCCTTCCCCTGACAACCCAGAGGTCTGAAATCGTAATATGTTGTCCGAATAGCACTTCTGGTGTTGTTTGTAAAGTTTCGTGCCACAGAAGTCAACGTAGGCCAAAGTCCTTCCCCTGACAACTTAGAGGTCTGAAATTTAAATATGTTGTCTAAATGGCACTTCTGGTGTTGTTTTTAAAGTTTGGTGACACCGAAGTCAACGTAGACTAAACTCCTTCCCCCGACAACCCAGAGGTCTGAAATTTAAATATGTTGTCCGAATGGCACTTCTGGTGTTGTTTGTAAAGTTTCGTGTTACAGAAGTCAACGTAGGCCAAACTCCTTCCCCCGACAACCTAGAGGTCTGAAATTTAAATATGTTGTCTGAATGGCACTTCTGGTGTTGTTTGTAAAGTTTCGTGTTACTGAAAACAACGTAGACCAAACTCCTTCCCCTGACAACCCAGAGGTCTGAAATCGAAATATGTTGTCCGGATAGCACATTTGAGGTTGCCTGTAAAGTTTCGTGCCACAGAAGTCAACGTAGGCAAAACTCCTTCCCCTGAAAACTCAGAGGTCTGAAATTGTAATATGTTGTCCGGATAGCACATTTGAGGTTGCCTGTAAAGTTTCGTGCCACAGAAGTCAACGTAGGCCAAACTCCTTCCCCTGACAACTCAGAGGTCTGAAATTGTAATATGTTGTCCGAATAGCACATTTGAGGTTGCCTGTAAAGTTTCGTGTCACAGAAGTCAACGTAGGCCAAACTCCTTCCCCTGACAACTCAGAGGTCTGAAATTGTAATATGTTGTCCGGATAGCACATTTGAGGTTGCCTGTAAAGTTTCGTGCCACAGAAGTCAACGTTGGCCAAACTCCTTCCCCCGACAACTTAGAGGTCTGAAATTTAAATATGTTGTCCGAATGGTACTTTTGGTGTTGTTTGTAAAGTTTCGTGTTACAGAAGTCAACGTAGGCCAAACTCCTTCCTCCGAGAACCTAGAGGTCTGAAACTGAAATATGTTGTCTGAATGGCACTTCTGGTGTTGTTTGTAAAGTTTCGTGTTACAGAAGTCAACGTAGGCCAAACTCCTTCCGCCGACAACCTAGAGGTCTGAAATTTAAATATGTTGTCTGAATGGCACTTCTGGTTTTGTTTGTAAAGTTTCGTGTTACTGAAAACAACGTAGACCAAACTCCTTCCCCTGACAACCCAGAGGTCTGAAATCGAAATATGTTGTCCGGATAGCACATTTGAGGTTGCCTGTAAAGTTTCGTGCCACAGAAGTCAACGTAGGCCAAACTCCTTCCCCCGACAACCTAGTGGTCTGAAATGTAAATATGTTGTCCGAATGGCACTTCTGGTGTGGTTTGTAAAGTTTCGTGTTACTGAAGTCAACGTAGGCCAAACTCCTTCCCCCGACAACCTAGAGGTCTGAAATCGAAATATGTTGTCCGGATAGCAGATTTGAGGTTGCCTGTAAAGTTTCGTGTTACTGAAGTCAATGTAGGCCAAACTCCTTCCCCCGACAACCTAGTGGTCTGAAATGTAAATATGTTGTCCGAATGGCACTTCTGGTGTGGTTTGTAAAGTTTCGTGTTACTGAAGTCAACGTAGGCCAAACTCCTTCCCCCGACAACCTAGAGGTCTGAAATGTAAATATGTTGTCCGAATGGCACTTCTGGTGTGGTTTGTAAAGTTTCGTGTTACTGAAGTCAACGTAGGCCAAACTCCTTCCCCCGACAACCTAGAGGTCTGAAATGTAAATATGTTGTCCGAATGGCACTTCTGGTGTGGTTTGTAAAGTTTCGTGTTACTGAAGTCAACGTAGGCCAAACTCCTTCCCCCGACAACCTAGAGGTCTGAAATGTAAATATGTTGTCCGAATGGCACTTCTGGTGTGGTTTGTAAAGTTTCGTGTTACTGAAATCAACATAGGCCAAACTCCTTCCCCTGACAACCCAGAGGTCTGAAATCGTAATATGTTGTCCGAATAGCACTTCTGGTGTTGTTTGTAAAGTTTCGTGACACAAAAGTCAATGTAGGCCAAACTCCTTCCCCCGACATCCCAGAGGTCTGAAATCGAAATATGTTGTCCGGATAGCACATTTGAGGTTGCCTGTAAAGTTTCGTGCCACAGAAGTCAACCTAGGCAAAACACCTTCCCCCGACAATCTAGAGGTCTGAAATAGTAATATGTTGTCCGAAGAGCACTTCTGGTGTTGTTTGTAAAGTTTCGTGACCCAGAAGTCAACGTAGGCCAAACTCCTTTCCCCGACATCCCAGAGGTCTGAAATCGAAATATGTTGTCCGAATGGTCACTTCTGGTGTTGTTTGTAAAGTTTCGTGTTACTGAAGTCAACGTAGGCCAAACTCCTTCCCCTGACAACCCAGAGTTCTAAAATCGTAATATGTTGTCCGAATAGCACTTCTGGTGTTGTTTGTGAAGTTTCGTGACACAAAAGTCAATGTAGGCCAAACTCCTTCCCCCGACAACCTAGTGGTCTGAAATGTAAATATGTTGTCCGAATGGCACTTCTGGTGTGGTTTGTAAAGTTTCGTGTTACTGAAGTCAACGTAGGCCAAACTCCTTCCCCCGACAACCTAGAGGTCTGAAATGTAAATATGTTGTCCGAATGGCACTTCTGGTGTGGTTTGTAAAGTTTCGTGTTACTGAAGTCAACGTAGGCCAAACTCCTTCCCCCGACAACCTAGAGGTCTGAAATGTAAATATGTTGTCCGAATGGCACTTCTGGTGTGGTTTGTAAAGTTTCGTGTTACTGAAGTCAACGTAGGCCAAACTCCTTCCCCCGACAACCTAGAGGTCTGAAATGTAAATATGTTGTCCGAATGGCACTTCTGGTGTGGTTTGTAAAGTTTCGTGTTACTGAAGTCAACATAGGCCAAACTCCTTCCCCTGACAACCCAGAGGTCTGAAATCGTAATATGTTGTCCGAATAGCACTTCTGGTGTTGTTTGTAAAGTTTCGTGACACAAAAGTCAATGTAGGCCAAACTCCTTCCCCCGACATCCCAGAGGTCTGAAATCGAAATATGTTGTCCGGATAGCACATTTGAGGTTGCCTGTAAAGTTTCGTGCCACAGAAGTCAACCTAGGCAAAACACCTTCCCCCGACAATCTAGAGGTCTGAAATAGTAATATGTTGTCCGAAGAGCACTTCTGGTGTTGTTTGTAAAGTTTCGTGACCCAGAAGTCAACGTAGGCCAAACTCCTTTCCCCGACATCCCAGAGGTCTGAAATCGAAATATGTTGTCCGAATGGTCACTTCTGGTGTTGTTTGTAAAGTTTCGTGTTACTGAAGTCAACGTAGGCCAAACTCCTTCCCCTGACAACCCAGAGTTCTAAAATCGTAATATGTTGTCCGAATAGCACTTCTGGTGTTGTTTGTGAAGTTTCGTGACACAAAAGTCAATGTAGGCCAAACTCCTTCCCCCAACATCCCAGAGGTCTGAAATCGAAATATGTTGTCCGGATAGCACATTTGAGGTTGCCTGTAAAGTTTCGTGCCACAGAAGTCAACCTAGGCAAAACACCTTCCCCCGACAATCTAGAGGTCTGAAATCGAAATATGTTGTCCGGATAGCACATTTGAGGTTGCCTGTAAAGTTTCGTGCCACAGAAGTCAACCTAGGCAAAACACCTTCCCCCGACAATCTAGAGGTCTGAAATCGAAATATGTTGTCCGAATGGCACTTCTGGTGTTGTTTGTAAAGTTTCGTGTTACTGAAGTCAACGTAGGCCAAACTCCTTCCCCCGACAACCTAGAGGTCTGAAATTTAAATATGTTGTCCGAATGGCACTTCTGGTGTTGTTTATATAGTTTCGTGTTACTGAAGTCAACGTAGGCCAAACTCCTTCCCCTGACAACCCAGAGGTCTGAAATTGAAATATGTTGTCCGAATGGCACTTCTGGTGTTGTTTGTAAAGTTTCGTGTTACTGAAGTCAACGTAGGCCAAACTCCTTCCCCCGACAACCTAGAGGTCTGAAATTTAAATATGTTGTCCGAATGGCACTTCTGGTGTGGTTTTTAAAGTTTCGTGTTACTGAAGTCAACGTAGGCCAAACTCCTTCCCCTGACAACCCAGAGGTCTGAAATCGTAATATGTTGTCCGAATAGCACTTCTGGTGTTGTTTGTAAAGTTTTGTGACACAAAAGTCAATGTAGGCCAAACTCCTTCCCCCAACATCCCAGAGGTCTGAAATCGAAATATGTTGTCCGGATAGCACATTTGAGGTTGCCTGTAAAGTTTCGTGCCACAGAAGTCAACGTAGGCCAAACTCCTTCCCCCGACAATCTAGAGGTCTGAAATTTAAATATGTTGTCCGAATGGCACTTCTGGTGTTGTTTATATAGTTTCGTGTTACTGAAGTCAACGTAGGCCAAACTCCTTCCCCTGACAACCCAGAGGTCTGAAATCGAAATATGTTGTCCGGATAGCACATCTGAGGTTGCCTGTAAAGTTTCGTGCCACAGAAGTCAACGTAGGCAAAACTCCTTCCCCCAACATCCCAGAGGTCTGAAATCGAAATATGTTGTCCGGATAGCACATTTGAGGTTGCCTGTAAAGTTTCGTGCCACAGAAGTCAACGTAGGCCAAACTCCTTCCCCCGACAATCTAGAGGTCTGAAATTTAAATATGTTGTCCGAATGGCACTTCTGGTGTTGTTTATATAGTTTCGTGTTACTGAAGTCAACGTAGGCCAAACTCCTTCCCCTGACAACCCAGAGGTCTGAAATCGAAATATGTTGTCCGGATAGCACATCTGAGGTTGCCTGTAAAGTTTCGTGCCACAGAAGTCAACGTAGGCAAAACTCCTTCCCCCAACATCCCAGAGGTCTGAAATCGAAATATGTTGTCCGGATAGCACATTTGAGGTTGCCTGTAAAGTTTCGTGCCACAGAAGTCAACGTAGGCCAAACTCCTTCCCCCGACAATCTAGAGGTCTGAAATTTAAATATGTTGTCCGAATGGCACTTCTGGTGTTGTTTATATAGTTTCGTGTTACTGAAGTCAACGTAGGCCAAACTCCTTCCCCTGACAACCCAGAGGTCTGAAATCGAAATATGTTGTCCGGATAGCACATCTGAGGTTGCCTGTAAAGTTTCGTGCCACAGAAGTCAACGTAGGCAAAACTCCTTCCCCCGACATCCAAGAGGTCTGAAATTTAAATATGTTGTCCGAATGGCACTTCTGGTGTTGTTTGTAAAGTTTCGTGTTACTGAAGTCAACGTAGGCCAAACTCCTTCCCCTGACAACCCAGAGGTCTGAAATCGTAATATGTTGTCCGAATAGCACTTCTGGTGTTGTTTGTAAAGTTTTGTGACACAAAAGTCAATGTAGGCCAAACTCCTTCCCCCTACATCCCAGAGGTCTGAAATCGAAATATGTTGTCCGGATAGCACATTTGAGGTTGCCTGTAAAGTTTCGTGCCACAGAAGTCAACGTAGGCCAAACTCCTTCCCCCGACAATCTAGAGGTCTGAAATCGAAATATGTTGTCCGAATGGTCACTTCTGGTGTTGTTTGTAAAGTTTCGTGTTACTGAAGTCAACGTAGGCCAAACTCCTTCCCCCGACAATCTAGAGGTCTGAAATTTAAATATGTTGTCCGGATAGCACATTTGAGGTTGCCTGTAAAGTTTCGTGCCACAGAAGTCAACGTAGGCCAAACTCCTTCCCTCGACAATCTAGAGGTCTGAAATTTAAATATGTTGTCCGAATGGCACTTCTGGTGTTGTTTATATAGTTTCGTGTTACTGAAGTCAATGTAGGCCAAACTCCTTCCCCTGACAACCCAGAGGTCTGAAATCGAAATATGTTGTCCGGATAGCACATCTGAGGTTGCCTGTAAAGTTTCGTGCCACAGAAGTCAACGTAGGCCAAACTCCTTCCCCCGACAATATAGAGGTCTGAAATTTAAATATGTTGTCCGAATGGCACTTCTGGTGTTGTTTGTAAAGTTTTGTGTTACTGAAGTCAACGTAGGCCAAACTCCTTCCCCCGACAACCTAGAGGTCTGAAATTTAAATATGTTGTCCGAATGGCACTTCTGGTGTGGTTTGTAAAGTTTCGTGTTACTGAAGTCAATGTAGGCCAAACTCCTTCCCCTGACAACCCAGAGGTCTGAAATCGTAATATGTTGTCCGAATAGCACTTCTGGTGTTGCTTGTAAAGTTTCGTATCACAGAAGTCAACGTAGGGCAAACTCCTTCCCCCGACAACCCAAAGGTCTGAAATCGAAATATGTTGTCCGGATAGCACATTTGAGGTTGCCTGTAAAGTTTCGTGCCATAGAAGTCAACGTAGGCCAAACTCCTTCCCCCGACAACCTAGAGGTCTGAAATTTAAATATGTTGTCCGAATGGCACTTCTGGTGTTGTTTATATAGTTTCGTGTTACTGAAGTCAACGTAGGCCAAACTCCTTCCCCTGACAACCCAGAGGTCTGAAATCGAAATATGTTGTCCGGATAGCACATCTGAGGTTGCCTGTAAAGTTTCGTGCCACAGAAGTCAACGTAGGCAAAACTCCTTCCCCCGACAACCAAGAGGTCTGAAATTTAAATATGTTGTCCGAATGGCACTTCTGGTGTTGTTTGTAAAGTTTCGTGTTACTGAAGTCAACGTAGGCCAAACTCCTTCCCCCGACAACCTAGAGGTCTGAAATTTAAATATGTTGTCCGAATGGCACTTCTGGTGTGGTTTGTAAAGTTTCGTGTTACTGAAGTCAACGTAGGCCAAACTCCTTCCCCTGACAACCCAGAGGTCTGAAATCGTAATATGTTGTCCGAATAGCACTTCTGGTGTTGTTTGTAAAGTTTCGTGCCACAGAAGTCAACGTAGGCCAAAGTCCTTCCCCTGACAACTTAGAGGTCTGAAATTTAAATATGTTGTCTAAATGGCACTTCTGGTGTTGTTTTTAAAGTTTGGTGACACCGAAGTCAACGTAGACTAAACTCCTTCCCCCGACAACCCAAAGGTCTGAAATCGAAATATATTGTCCGAATGGCACTTCTGGTGTTGTTTGTAAAGTTTTGTGTTACTGAAGTCAACGTAGGCCAAACTCCTTCCCCCGACAACCTAGAGGTCTGAAATCTAAATATGTTGTCCGAATGATACTTCTGGTGTTGTTTGTAAAGTTTCGTGTTACAGAAGTCAACGTAGGCCAAACTCCTTCCCCCGACAACCTAGAGGTCTGAAATTTAAATATGTTGTCTGAATGGCACTTCTGGTGTTGTTTGTAAAGTTTCGTGTTACAGAAGTCAACGTAGGCCAAACTCCTTCCCCCGACAACCTAGAGGTCTGAAATCTAAATATGTTGTCCGAATGATACTTCTGGTGTTGTTTGTAAAGTTTCGTATCACAGAAGTCAACGTAGGGCAAACTCCTTCCCCCGACAACCCAAAGGTCTGAAATCGAAATATGTTGTCCGGATAGCACATTTGAGGTTGCCTGTAAAGTTTCGTGCCAAAGAAGTCAATGTAGGCCAAACTCCTTCCCCCGACAACCTAGAGATCTGAAATTTAAATATGTTGTCCGAATCGCACTTCTGGTGTGGTTTGTAAAGTTTTGTGATACTGAAGTCAACGTAGGCCAAACTCCTTCCCCTGACAACCCAGAGGTCTGAAATCGTAATATGTTGTCCGAATAGCACTTCTGGTGTTGTTTGTAAAGTTTCGTGCCACAGAAGTCAACGTAGGCCAAAGTCCTTCCCCTGACAACTTAGAGGTCTGAAATTTAAATATGTTGTCTAAATGGCACTTCTGGTGTTGTTTTTAAAGTTTGGTGACACCGAAGTCAACGTAGACTAAACTCCTTCCCCCGACAACCCAGAGGTCTGAAATTTAAATATGTTGTCCGAATGGCACTTCTGGTGTTGTTTGTAAAGTTTCGTGTTACAGAAGTCAACGTAGGCCAAACTCCTTCCCCCGACAACCTAGAGGTCTGAAATTTAAATATGTTGTCTGAATGGCACTTCTGGTGTTGTTTGTAAAGTTTCGTGTTACTGAAAACAACGTAGACCAAACTCCTTCCCCTGACAACCCAGAGGTCTGAAATCGAAATATGTTGTCCGGATAGCACATTTGAGGTTGCCTGTAAAGTTTCGTGCCACAGAAGTCAACGTAGGCAAAACTCCTTCCCCTGAAAACTCAGAGGTCTGAAATTGTAATATGTTGTCCGGATAGCACATTTGAGGTTGCCTGTAAAGTTTCGTGTCACAGAAGTCAACGTAGGCAAAACTCCTTCCCCCGACAACCGAGAGGTCTGAAATTTAAATATGTTGTCCGAATGGCACTTCTGGTGTTGTTTGTAAAGTTTCGTGTTACTGAAGTCAACGTAGGCCAAACTCCTTCCCCCGACAACCTAGAGGTCTGAAATTTAAATATGTTGTCCGAATGGCACTTCTGGTGTGGTTTGTAAAGTTTCGTGTTACTGAAGTCAACGTAGGCCAAACTCCTTCCCCTGACAACCCAGAGGTCTGAAATCGTAATATGTTGTCCGAATAGCACTTCTGGTGTTGTTTGTAAAGTTTCGTGCCACAGAAGTCAACGTAGGCCAAAGTCCTTCCCCTGACAACTTAGAGGTCTGAAATTTAAATATGTTGTCTAAATGGCACTTCTGGTGTTGTTTTTAAAGTTTGGTGACACCGAAGTCAACGTAGACTAAACTCCTTCCCCCGACAACCCAAAGGTCTGAAATCGAAATATATTGTCCGAATGGCACTTCTGGTGTTGTTTGTAAAGTTTTGTGTTACTGAAGTCAACGTAGGCCAAACTCCTTCCCCCGACAACCTAGAGGTCTGAAATCTAAATATGTTGTCCGAATGATACTTCTGGTGTTGTTTGTAAAGTTTCGTGTTACAGAAGTCAACGTAGGCCAAACTCCTTCCCCCGACAACCTAGAGGTCTGAAATTTAAATATGTTGTCTGAATGGCACATCTGGTGTTGTTTGTGAAGTTTCGTGTTACAGAAGTCAACGTAGGCCAAACTCCTTCCCCCGACAACCTAGAGGTCTGAAATCTAAATATGTTGTCCGAATGATACTTCTGGTGTTGTTTGTAAAGTTTCGTATCACAGAAGTCAACGTAGGGCAAACTCCTTCCCCCGACAACCCAAAGGTCTGAAATCGAAATATGTTGTCCGGATAGCACATTTGAGGTTGCCTGTAAAGTTTCGTGCCATAGAAGTCAACGTAGGCCAAACTCCTTCCCCCGACAACCTAGAGATCTGAAATTTAAATATGTTGTCCGAATGGCACTTCTGGTGTGGTTTGTAAAGTTTCGTGATACTGAAGACAACGTAGGCCAAACTCCTTCCCCTGACAACCCAGAGGTCTGAAATCGTAATATGTTGTCCGAATAGCACTTCTGGTGTTGTTTGTAAAGTTTCGTGCCACAGAAGTCAACGTAGGCCAAAGTCCTTCCCCTGACAACTTAGAGGTCTGAAATTTAAATATGTTGTCTAAATGGCACTTCTGGTGTTGTTTTTAAAGTTTGGTGACACCGAAGTCAACGTAGACTAAACTCCTTCCCCCGACAACCCAGAGGTCTGAAATTTAAATATGTTGTCCGAATGGCACTTCTGGTGTTGTTTGTAAAGTTTCGTGTTACAGAAGTCAACGTAGGCCAAACTCCTTCCCCCGACAACCTAGAGGTCTGAAATTTAAATATGTTGTCTGAATGACACTTCTGGTGTTGTTTGTAAAGTTTCGTGTTACTGAAAACAACGTAGACCAAACTCCTTCCCCTGACAACCCAGAGGTCTGAAATCGAAATATGTTGTCCGGATAGCACATTTGAGGTTGCCTGTAAAGTTTCGTGCCACAGAAGTCAACGTAGGCAAAACTCCTTCCCCTGAAAACTCAGAGGTCTGAAATTGTAATATGTTGTCCGGATAGCACATTTGAGGTTGCCTGTAAAGTTTCGTGCCACAGAAGTCAACGTAGGCCAAACTCCTTCCCCTGACAACTCAGAGGTCTGAAATTGTAATATGTTGTCCGAATAGCACATTTGAGGTTGCCTGTAAAGTTTCGTGTCACAGAAGTCAACGTAGGCCAAACTCCTTCCCCTGACAACTCAGAGGTCTGAAATTGTAATATGTTGTCCGGATAGCACATTTGAGGTTGCCTGTAAAGTTTCGTGCCACAGAAGTCAACGTTGGCCAAACTCCTTCCCCCGACAACTTAGAGGTCTGAAATTTAAATATGTTGTCCGAATGGTACTTTTGGTGTTGTTTGTAAAGTTTCGTGTTACAGAAGTCAACGTAGGCCAAACTCCTTCCTCCGAGAACCTAGAGGTCTGAAACTGAAATATGTTGTCTGAATGGCACTTCTGGTGTTGTTTGTAAAGTTTCGGGTTACAGAAGTCAACGTAGGCCAAACTCCTTCCGCCGACAACCTAGAGGTCTGAAATTTAAATATGTTGTCTGAATGGCACTTCTGGTTTTGTTTGTAAAGTTTCGTGTTACTGAAAACAACGTAGACCAAACTCCTTCCCCTGACAACCCAGAGGTCTGAAATCGAAATATGTTGTCCGGATAGCACATTTGAGGTTGCCTGTAAAGTTTCGTGCCACAGAAGTCAACGTAGGCAAAACTCCTTCCCCTGAAAACTCAGAGGTCTGAAATTGTAATATGTTGTCCGGATAGCACATTTGAGGTTGCCTGTAAAGTTTCGTGCCACAGAAGTCAACGTAGGCCAAACTCCTTCCCCTGACAACTCAGAGGTCTGAAATTGTAATATGTTGTCCGAATAGCACATTTGAGGTTGCCTGTAAAGTTTCGTGTCACAGAAGTCAACGTAGGCCAAACTCCTTCCCCTGACAACTCAGAGGTCTGAAATTGTAATATGTTGTCCGGATAGCACATTTGAGGTTGCCTGTAAAGTTTCGTGCCACAGAAGTCAACGTTGGCCAAACTCCTTCCCCCGACAACTTAGAGGTCTGAAATTTAAATATGTTGTCCGAATGGTACTTTTGTTGTTGTTTGTAAAGTTTCGTGTTACAGAAGTCAACGTAGGCCAAACTCCTTCCTCCGACAACCTAGAGGTCTGAAACTGAAATATGTTGTCTGAATGGCACTTCTGGTGTTGTTTGTAAAGTTTCGTGTTACAGAAGTCAACGTAGGCCAAACTCCTTCCGCCGACAACCTATAGATCTGAAATTTAAATATGTTGTCTGAATGGCACTTCTGGTTTTGTTTGTAAAGTTTCGTGCCACAGAAGTCAACGTAGGCCAAACTCCTTCCCCTGACAACTCAGAGGTCTGAAATTGTAATATGTTGTCCGGATAGCACATTTGAGGTTGCCTGTAAAGTTTCGTGAAACAGAAGTCAACGTAGGCCAAACTCCTTCCCCCGACAACCTAGAGGTCTGAAATTTAAATATGTTGTCCGAATGGCACTTCTGGTGTTGTTTGTAAAGTTTCTTGTTACTGAAGTCAACGTAGGCCAAACTCCTTCCCCCGACAACCTAGAGGTCTGAAATTTAAATATGTTGTCTGAATGGCACTTCTGGTGTTGTTTGTAAAGTTTCGTTTTACTGAAGTCAACGTAGACCAAACTCCTTCCCCCGACAACCCAAAGGTCTGAAATCGAAATATGTTGTCTGAATGGCACTTCTGGTGTTGTTTGTAAAGTTTCGTGTTACAGAAGTCAACGTAGGCCAAACTCCTTCCCCCGACAACCCAAAGGTCTGAAATCGTAATACGTTGTCCGAATGGCACATTTGAGGTTGCCTGTAAAGTTTCGTGCCACAGAAGTCAACGTAGGCCAAACTCCTTCCCCCGACTACCCAGAGTTCTGAAATTGAAATATGTTGTCCGAATGGCACTTCTGGTGTTGTTTGTAAAGTTTCGTGTTACAGAAGTCAACTTAGGCCAAACTCCTTCCCCCGATAACCCAGAGGTCTGAAATTGAAATATGTTGTCCGGATAGCACATTTGAGGTTGCCTGTAAAGTTTCGTGCCACAGAAGTCAACGTAGGCCAAATGTAGTTCCGTAGGTGTGACCTACATGGGACCTACATAGTTGTGATCAGCATCCCTAGCTGGATATATATATATATATATATATATATATATATATATATATATATATATATATAAACAATTTATTGTTTCATATTTTACAGTATAATTCATTATTCATTGCTTAAAAGAACTCTGCTTGCTGGTTCAAATGAGCCATCTCACTCCTCAGTAGGACTTACAGAACAAAAGATATTCTGCTTTAAACTTTGAAAGTTCATAGCCAATCAGATGGCAGAATGCAAATTCATGCAAATGAGGGTCGAATTAATAAGGGCCACTCCACGCAACTATCCCTATACCTAACCCTAACCCTAACCCTAACCCTAATTCGGGATCCATTGCATTACGCTCCTCTTTCACATTCACCTGCCCAGAATGTGCAATCCGATCCCGGACTTGCAACTCCAGCACTTGCATATTGCACAACAGCCAGCGCCGGATGTGCAATCAGCAGACCGGCGGGCCCTGCCCCAAACACGGCCTATAAAAGAGGCCACAGACCAAGCCTCTGCGTCGGGAAGACTGCTACACACAAACATGGTGGTTCTCTTACTGGGTTTTTGTCAAGGTTTGTTCACGATGGTCTCACAGTGTTTCTCCCTGTTTCAGCAGAGAGTGTGTCCGATCTGCAAGAGGACATTTGCGGATTTGCCGAGCCATCTGAGAAGGCAGCACCACGTGGTAAATGCAACAGAGTTTAGGCTGATCCTACGGCTTGCAAGTGCCCGGTTGAAAGATAGTCTGGCATGCCCGCTTTGTGAAAAAATTTTCTCAAGGTTGGACATGCACCTCGCCAGCAGACACAAACTCTCTGGCAGCGATCTGGAGGTGGTATTGTCCTCAGCCAAGCGGGAATGTATCTTGGACAAGCTTGCTAAGCTTCGCCACTCTCAGCCTACCTCACCAAGGTAAGCATGGCGGATTTACTGACGGTCAAGGTCCAGCCTGAGCACCGCAGTGAGACGGTGCTAGTTTCGCAGAGCATGCCCACAAACATGGAGCCCAATGGATCACCTGAGCCTCACAGTGAACCAGAAATACCTTCCACGATCATGCCTGCACTTTCAGCCCCAAAGACACCTAGACTGGAGCCCCCAACACCTCATTCATCCTCAGCAGGCTCATCGAGGGAGAACTCGCCCAGGACACCCACTGAGTTCCCCAGCCCGATCATCAACCGTGTCCTGCGGGACTTTTATGAGTTCTCACTCCCTTCTAATCCATCCGACAAAGATATGGAAAACGCCCAACAGAGGCGCAGTCATGCACTGCGCTTTCTCCAACACATGGCTGCAGGTTTTTCCGACCAGCAGCTCAAGAACTTAAAATTTCTGGAGGATTTTCTACGGCTGAGGCAGTGGCCAGCCGACCTAGCTCACAAAGGGTATGCCCCAACATCCATCAAGGTTATTCTTCTCAATGCTTCTGCCTTCGTGAACCATTTCAAGGCTTTTCACTTAGAGATTTCTGGTCTTAGTTCCAACAAGCTGGAACGTATTCTGCTGCATCTTCGAAGGCTGAGCCGTGACAACACCAGGGCAGTGCTAAGCCACCGGCAGAGAGCAAAACGGAAGAAATCAGAGTCCCTCCGAACCAGCACTGAGCTCCAGTCCTTCATACGCAACGCCGAGCGTAACCTGCCCAGAGTTATGGATGACAACCGCACCAAGCCAACCTCAAAACTGTACCGAATTGCCCAGGGATATGTTGCGGGGTACCTAGCAGTTCTCACCGGCCACCGCCCCATCGTTTTCTGCAACATCACCAAAGCTGACCTGCTGGAGGCTGAAAAGGACCCACTTGGCCGCACCCTGGTGTGGGTAAGTACTGGGTAAATTCTCTCTTGGTTGATTGTGCTTTTTATTTGTGTTACTCATGTTGGATCTCTCACCCTTAGGTTGCTAGGCACAAGACGGACAGAGCCTTTGGGAATGCGTATTTGGCTCTCCTGCCAAAGGAAGCTGACTGGCTCAGAGGCCTGGCAGAGATATCCAGCCTCTACGGTGGAGAGCAGTGCCCGTATATATTCCAGTGGAACGGCAAGCAGGTCCAGAAGCTGAACCGTATGCTGAGAGCAGCCTGGCAAGTTGCTGGCATGACTGGGGACATTGCTTTCAGCCTGATCCGTACATCCATCGCCATAGAGGTGAGTGCTGCCCCTGCATCTCACTGCGATCACCAGCCTCGTACATCCAACATTTACACCGTCTCTCTCTCTCCTTACAGGCCAAGAAACATCTGTCACACTCGGACAGGCTGCTGGTGTGTAACAGCATGTGCCACGACATCTCCACAGCCTAGCGGTTCTACACTGATGTTCCCAATCTCAGTGAGGTTTTCCACATAAGGGACCTTCGGACACAGGCTTTGAATAGCTCTGCAGACCCATTGGATGCATCTAGTGATCCAGAAAGTTCATCCAGTGAAAGCAGCTGCTCTCCAGATAATCAATAAAACCATCCATTATACAATTTTAAAGATGGTCTCAGTGTGTCTTTTGTATTCATTTGGGTCTACCAATGGTTTATAGTTTTGGTCTACCACTGGCATAATTCATCCATATTTTGGCCTCATCTTTATCCTTATCTACCCAGGCAGAGTTCACATATTTGGGTATACAGAAGCCTCAATTTGGCCTCATTTTATCACTTCCAGGGCTGGAAGTTTAGCCACATGTCTTTGCATTTTATACACCAGGTAGAGTTCACATATTTGGTTATACAGAAGCCTCAATTTGGCCTCATTTTATCACTTCCAGGGCTGGAAGTTTAGCCACATGTCTTTGCATTTTATACCCCAGGTAGAGTTCACATATTTGGGTATACAGAAGCCTCAATTTGGCCTCATTTTATCACTTCCAGGGCTGGAAGTTTAGCCACATGTCTTTGCATTTTATACCCCAGGTAGAGTTCACATATTTGGGTATACAGAAGCCTCAATTTGGCCTCATTTTATCACTTCCAGGGCTGGAAGTTTAGCCACATGTCTTTGCATTTTATACCCCAGGTAGAGTTCACATATTTGGGTATACAGAAGCCTCAATTTGGCCTCATTTTATCACTTCCAGGGCTGGAAGTTTAGCCACATGTCTTTGCATTTTATACCCCAGGTAGAGTTCACATATTTGGGTATACAAAATCTACATGCGACCCATCCAAAACCTTCATGCGACCTCCAGAGAGTCAAAGGACCAGAGGCACTGGCTGAGGCCGAACAGGGTAGCTTCAAAGTCAGGTACAAATCTGGCATATAAGGGTCCTTTATTCACCATTGCAAAAGAATAGTTCAGAAATTTTCTAAGTCCTGCTGGACTTAGTTAAATTTTGGGAATCGTTCTCAGGTTCTTGGACCCCTAGTCATTGCCATTTTCATTGAAAGCCCGACGGCACCCCTTTGAAAAACCCCCTGACGAAAAAACCTCCAGAGCGCGGGCGAACTCAATCTGAGGCCGACCGGAGTGCACCTTTGTCGGCCCGAAAGGGGGTCAGAAATCCTGGAGCTCGCCACCCCCACTAGAAATTCTGTGAAATGGTAGACCAAAAGTGGGGACTTAGAAATTTTTCGCACTTTTTCAGCCTACCACTGGTAGACCGAGTGGGACTTAGTCATTTTTTACAATTTTCTCATTTACCACTGGTAGACCAAGTTGGACTTAGTCATTCTTTCCACTTTTCTCATTTACCACTGGTAGACAAAATTGGACTTAGTCATTCTTTCCACTTTTCTCATTTACCACTGGTAGACAAAATTGGACTTAGTCATATTTTTTTTCCACTTATCGGAGCTACCACTGGTAGAACAAGTTGGACTTAGTCATCCCCAGTCCCCTGGGCATCCAGCCCTGGAGGACTCACCCAGTCCTGGGCCTCAGCCCTGGACAAGTCCCCTGGGCATCCAGCCCTGGAGGACTCACCCAGTCCTGGGCCTCAGCCCTGGACAAGTCCCCTGGGCATCCCTAGGAGAGGAGAGGGAGTCCCGTCAATGCCTGTAAGTCTCTGTGTTCCGATGCCTGTCTCACCCCGGGAGTCGATTCTAAGAGACCGTTATCCGCCTCTACCTCAGTCGGGGACCATCTCAGCCATTTCTATGGATGGCGGGCCGAGCCATCCCCGAACAACTTTGCACCGTTAGAAGGTAGCTGCTCTTACCTTCACCCTCCGGAGGCTAACCCGCTGGGTCGGGTAGGAGCGCACCGTGCACAGTGGCCACGGAGGGCCGCGCGGTTGCCTACCCAGGCGGGAAACCTACTTGTGCCAGTCACCTGCCTTCGTGACTTGTGAGGTGGGTCCCTTCATACAGCCCTCATCCTCGGCTCCCTTGAGCGATCGAGGCATCGAACGAACTACCCCTCCCTGCCAACCCTCGAATAGGAAACAATTGGGTCGGCAGGTTGCACATGATCGGCCTCACTTAGCCACCCCAACGAGTGGGATGTTACCGGGTGTACCACGTGGAGGTGGAGGCCTGCGACACGATGCTCAATGCTCTCTCTCCGGAGTCTCCCGTTCCTGTGAATCCGGGGTGTGCTAGTTACTCCCGCCGTTTACCCGCGCTTCATTGAATTTCTTCACTTTGACATTCAGAGCACTGGGCAGAAATCACATCGTGTCAACACCGGCTTAGAGCCCTCACGATGCTTTGTTTTAATTAAACAGTCGGATTCCCCTGGTCCACACCAGTTCTAAGCCAGCTGTTAGGCACCGGCCGAGGCGCCGTGCCGGGAGGGTTCTCCCGCACGCCGCGACCCCCCCCTGGCGCGAACCGGGAGGGGACGGACGCGGAGGTCCCGACGCAGCACCGTAGCCGGGGAGATCCGCGAGAAGGGCCCGGCGCACGCTCAGAGTCGCGGCCGCTGCTCCGAGTCGTGGCCAAGAAACGGCCGGGCCTCCGGACGACGAGAGAGGACGGGCGCGATGCGCTCCGAGGCTTCCGGACGAGGGGCGGAACAACGGGACGCGCGGGGCAGCCGCTGCCCCAGTCGCGGCTCGAGTCCAGCCCCACTTCGCTCCCTGGCCCGACCGACCCAGCCCTTAGAGACAATCCTTATCCCGAAGTTACGGATCTGACTTGCCGACTTCCCTTACCTACATTGTTCCAACATGCCAGAGGCTGTTCACCTTGGAGACCTGCTGCGGATATGGGTACGGCCCGGCGCGAGACTTACACCCTCTCCCCCGGATTTTCAAGGGCCAGCGAGAGCTTACCGGACACCGCCAGAGCCGCGACACTTTCCAGGGCGCGGGCCCCTATCTCGGGGTGAACCCATTCCAGGGAGCCCTGCCCTTCACAAAGAAAAGAGAATTCTTCCCAGTGCAACCGCTGGCATCTCCAGGTTCGTTTGCGTTACCGCACTGGGCGCCTCGCGGTGCCTATCTCCGCCACTCCGGGTTCGGGGATCTGAACCCGACTCCCTTTCGATCGGCCGGGGGCGACGGAGGCCATCGCCCCACGCTTCCGAACGACGTTCGCCCATCCCTTAGGGCCGACTGACCCATGTTCAACTGCTGTTCACATACCAAGATCTGCACCCACGGCAGCTCCACCCGGGCCCGCGCCTGAGGCTTCTGCGCCACCGCGCACGCGTTAGACTCTTTGGTCCGTGTTTCAAGACGGGTCGGGTGGGTAGCCGGCATCGCCGCTGACCCCGAGCGCCCTTTTGTGCGGAGGCCGGTCCCCGCCCTGGCTGCGCGACGCGGTTGGACGCGGACTGAGGACAGTCCGGCCCGGTCGACGGCACGCGCAGGGGATGGAGGGGCCCCATCCCTCCCCCGCAGGGGAAGGAAGGCGCGGAGGTACTCACTGGGGCCCCGGGGGTAAGCGGCGAAGTCGGGGCGGGAGGGCGCTGTAAAGCTTGCGGGCCGGAGCTCGCGAGCCACCTTCGCCCCCTGACCCTTCCAAGCCGAACCGAGGCCGGTCGCGGCGCACCGCCGCAGAGGAAATGCGCCCGACGGCGGGCGTTGGCCCGAGCCCGCCGGTGGCCTCCCTCGCGGGAGGAGCTCGCCGGGCGGACTGGTACGACACCGCCGCCGGGTTGAATCCCCCGGGCGGACTGTGCGGACCCCACCCGTTTACCTCTTAACGGTTTCAGCCCTGTTGAACTCTCTCTTCAAAGTTCTTTTCAACTTTGCCTTACGGTACTTGTTTGCTATCGGTCTCGTGCCAGTATTTAGCCTTAGATGGAGTTTACCACCCGCTTTAGGCTGCATTCCCAAGCAACCCGACTCCGAGAAGAACCGCGACCTCGGCGCGGCGGGGGCCGTTACCGGCCTCACACCGTCCCTGGGCTGAGCCTCTATCAGAAGGACTCAGGCCCCCCGGCCCGCGCCGAGAGATACGGACTTCTATACGCCACATGTCCCGGCGCCCGTGAAGGACGGGGGATTCGGCGCTGGGCTCTTCCCTCTTCGCTCGCCGCTACTAGGGGAATCCTTGTTAGTTTCTTTTCCTCCGCTTAGTAATATGCTTAAATTCAGCGGGTCGTCTCGTCTGATCTGAGGTCGCGCTCGAAGGGCTGTCGTCGCCAGGCGTACGCCGCCGCGAGGGAGGGCGGGAACCACCCCTCGCGGTCTGGCTGGAAACCGTTCGGAGGAACCCTTCGAGACGGGGAGGTTCGATTCGGCCGGAGGACGGGATGAAAACGGCAAGAAAAAACTTAAGCCCCCCTCTTCGCCTTCTACCGGAGCATTTCCTACTAGCCTCTCTTTTGCCGCGCGCTCGGCCCGAACGAAAAGGAGAGGGAGGACGGAGATCCGCCGACGGAGAGACGGTGCGCATAACGGGCAGCCAGAGAGGGTAAAACCCACCGGCAGCCGTCGCTACGACGTCTCTCCACGGATCGCCGCCACCTCTCCCTCGCCGGAACGAGGAACGGTAGAGGACGGTGTGTGGAAAGCCGGCCTCCGAGACCCATCGCTGGGCAACGGAGACGAAGGCGAGAGGGGTGGACGAAAGTCTTTCCCCCACGATCAAGCCCGTCGAGCGGCTTTTATCGAGTCCCAAACGAGAAGGGAACCTGGCCGAGTCTGCTTTTAGGAAGACGAAGGTGCCTCGGAGCGGGCACCTTCGAACCTCCAGCCGCGGTCCCCTCGAACCGTCTCTTACTCTTCCCCGGAGGGAAGAGGGAGACAAAACGAAAAGGTCCGATAGATTGGAATAGCGACCCTCAGACAGGCGTGGCCCCGGGATTGACCCGGGGCCGCAATGTGCGTTCAAAGTGTCGATGATCAATGTGTCCTGCAATTCACATTAGTTCTCGCAGCTGGCTGCGTTCTTCATCGACGCACGAGCCAAGTGATCCACCGCTAAGAGTTGTACTCTTTATGTTTTTTTGTTTCAAAGCCATGTAACCAACAGACACAAAAGTGATGGTTGAAATAATGTTTTACGGCAGCCGCGGGTACGGGCGCCCCGGAATGCCGAAGCGAACTCGGGGTCATCAAACCGTGCCGCCGAGCCGCCTCTGGAGAGAAACCCCGCAGACGGACTTCGGGGGCCAGGTACCCGTCTCCCTTTGGCCGTAAAACATTTTTTTGTTCCCAGGACACCGGTTTGCATCAAGTCATTACAGGCCGAAGGGAATCCCTGTAGTTCCCGACGTCGGGCCGTGGGTTGAAAGGAGGGCTTGTGGATGTAGGGAGTCGTACCTACCAGGAGGTACTACCAACCCCGATCCCGGTAATGATCCTTCCGCAGGTTCACCTACGGAAACCTTGTTACGACTTTTACTTCCTCTAGATGATCAAGTTCGATCGACTTTTCAGCACAGCACCAAGGCCCCGCGAAGGAGCCCCGGCGTGGCCGATCCGAGGACCTCACATAACCATCCAATCGGTAGTAGCGACGGGCGGTGTGTACAAAGGGCAGGGACTTAATCAGCGCGAGCTGATGACCTGCACTTACTGGGAATTCCTCGTTCATGGGGAATAATTGCAATCCCCAATCCCCGTCACGAACGGGTTAAAGCGGATTATCCGCGCCTCTCGGCGTAGGGTAGGCACACGCTGGCCCGGCCATTGTGGCGCGCGTGCAACCCCGGACATCTAAGGGCATCACAGACCTGTTATTGCTCCATCTCGCGTGGCTATACGACACTGGTCCCTCTAAGAAGTTAACCGCGACCGCGGGGGGCCGCGTAACTATTTAGCACGAAGGAATCTCGTTCGTTATTGGAATTAACCAGACAAATCACTCCACCAACTAAGAACGGCCATGCACCACCACCCATAAAATCGAGAAAGAGACATCAGTCTGTCAATCCTTTCCGTGTCCGGGCCGGGTGAGGTTCCCCGTGTTGAGTCAAATTAAGCCGCAGGCTCCACTCCTGGTGGTGCCCTTCCATGAAGTCCTTTAAGTTTCAGTTTTGCAACCATACTCCCCCCGGAACCCAAAGACTCTGGTTTCCCCGCACGCTGCCCGGCGGGTCATGGGAATAACGCCGCCGGATCGCGGGTCGGCATAGTTTACGGTCGGAACTACGACGGTATCTGATCGTCTTCGAACCTCCGACTTTCGTTCTTGATTAATGAAAACATTCTTGGCAAATGCTTTTGCTTTCGTCCATCTTGCGCCGGTCCAAGAATTTCACCTCTAGCGGCGCAATACGAATGCCCCCGGCCGTCCCTCTTAATCATGGCCCTGGTTCAGGAAACCCACAAAATAGAACCAGAGTCCTATTCCATTATTCCTAGCTCAGGCATTCAGGCGAGTTTGGTGCCCGCTTTGAACACTCTGATTTTTTCAAAGTAAACGCTCCGGACCCCTGAGGACCGGACACCCAACCAAGGGCATCCGGGGGGCGCCGGGAGGCAGGGTCTGGGACAGGCGGTATTTCGCCTCGCGGCGGACCGCCAGCCCACTCCCGAGGTCCAGCTACGAGCTTTTTAACTGCAGCAAATTTAATATACGCTATTGGAGCTGGAATTAAGGCGAAAAACGAAAAATCCTCCAGAGCGCGGGCGAACTCGCTCCGAGGCCGACCGGAGTGCACCTTCGTCGGGCACGGGAGTCGGGCGAAGGGGGTCAGAAATCCTGGAGCTCGCCACCCTCACTAGTTTTTGGCGTGAAATGGTAGACCAAAAGTGAGGACTTTTCGCACTTTTTCGGCCTGCCACTGGTAGACCGAGTGGGACTTAGTCATTTTTTCGACTTTTCGAGCCTACCACTGGTAGACCAAGTTGGACTTAGTCATTTTTTCGACTTTTCGAGCCTACCACTGGTAGACCAAGTTGGACTTAGTCATTTTTTCGACTTTTCGAGCCTACCACTGGTAGACCAAGTTGGACTTAGTAATTTTTTCGACTTTTCGAGCCTACCACTGGTAGACCAAGTTGGACTTAGTCATTTTTTCGACTTTTCGAGCCTACCACTGGTAGACCAAGTTGGACTTAGTCATTTTTTCGACTTTTCGAGCCTACCACTGGTAGACCAAGTTGGACTTAGTCATTTTTTCGACTTTTTGAGCCTACCACTGGTAGACCAAGTTGGACTTAGTCCACCAAGCCTGGGATTCAGCCCTCAGCCTGGACATCTTGGGAACCAGCCCTGGAGGACTCCCCCAGGCCTGGGCTCCATCCACCAGCCTGGGACCCTCAGGAACCAGCCCTGGAGGACTCACCCAAGCCTGGGCTCCATCCACCAGTCTGGGACCCTCAGGAACCAGCCGTGGAGGACTCACCCAGGCCTGGGCTCCATCCACCAGTCTGGGACCCTCAGGAACCAGCCCTGGAGGACTCACCCAAGCCTGGGCTCCATCCACCAGTCTGGGACCCTCAGGAACCAGCCCTGGAGGACTCACCCAAGCCTGGGCTCCATCCACCAGTCTGGGACCCCTTGGGAACCAGCCCTGGGTGCTTGGACCCCTAGTCATTGCCACTCTCCTCATTAGCCCGACGGCACCCCTTTGGAAATCCCCCCGACGAAAAATCCTCCAGAGCGCGGGCGGACCCGCTCCGAGGCCGACAGAGGTGCACCTTCGTCGGATAAGAGAGTCGGCCGAAGGGGGTTCGAAATCCTGGAGCTTGCCACCCTCACTAGAAATATCGTGAAATGGTAGACCAAAAGTGAGGACTTAGAAATTTTTTCACACTTTTCCGACCTACCACTGGTAGACCGAGTGGGACTTAGACATTTTTTCCAACTTTTCGCATCCACCACTATTAGAACAAGTTGGACTTTAATTTTCCAATTTTCCACAGCTACCACTGGTTGACCAAGCTCAACCACACCACAAGGCCGGCTCAGGGCTACCATAACTCCAAAGCCAAGAAGTAGTGCAGCGGTACATCGCATCTGCATGGTTCCCTGGAAAGGCTTCACTCAGCCGCGGGGGATCGAACCCCGAGTACAATATCACCCCTTCCAATCAGCGCATTTATGGGGTTAACTTTCACAGACTTGGGTGGGCCACAGGTGGGCACAAAAATGAAAATGCAAGCCGAAAAATGTGCAACTTTGCCAGATTTATTTATTTCAATTTTCAGCCTTGCACTTTCATCAGTGTTCCAATGGAAATTCCCTAACCCTAACCCTAACCCTAGTACTTGGATGGGAGACCACCTGGGAATACCAGGTGCTGTAAGCTTTTCCCCTCTTGCTTCTATGACTATGGTCTTGTTATACATTACTAGTATGTTATCTGAAACCCAACATAGATGAAGTCGCATAAGTAGTCTTGATGAGAGTTCTGCAGTCGCTTCCGGTCACACTACCCTGAGAATGCCCGATCTCGTCTGATCTCGGAAGCTAAGCATGGTTTGGCCTGGTTAGTACTTGGATGGGAGACCACCTGGGAATACCAGGTGCTGTAAGCTTTTCCCGTTTTGCTTTTATGACCATGGTCTTGTTATACGTAACTATTGTGTTGTCTGAAACCCAACATAGATGAAGTCGCATAAGTAGTCTTGATGAGAGTTCTGCAATCCCTCTTAACATGCCCTGGCCCGCCGGCGGGCCAGAAATCCGCATGAATTATTAAAATCATATTTGCTTGTGTTTATCTGAGTAACTGTAGGGTCAATATAGACAAGCTATATACCATTTAAAAGCTTAGAATCTCAGCTTTTCAGTCATCTAGATCATTTTATCTTTATATATTCTCAAATATTAACTATTCCAGTGTTAATATACCTTGCAGACAAGATTTTAAGAAAAAAATATAGTTATGATATGAATATTCATATTTTTCATAACGACATAGTTTACCAAAGGGGGCTAAAATATACATCGAACGAACGGGCAGGCTCTCGGGATTACGGGGATATACGCCTTTCATCTCTAAAGTGTACCGTTACTGAGTTACAGGCAAAAGAGTAAGTTTTTTTAACTTCAGATTCATCTCATATGAAAAATTGGAGCAGCGCTGTGAGGAGCCCCTCACCCCGCCCTCGCGGCTCAGACCGAAACACAGGCACTCACCCCGTTCAGCAGAGTGAGAGCTTCAATCCGATACCAAACTCGACCTGATACTCCTCTCCAGTCTGTAGAAATCCTCAGGAAAGCGTAAAGAGTGCTCCCAAAAAGCGGCGGATCATCTTCACTAATTAATTCGTATAAACTGAACCGTATGTCCGATCGCTACCGGTCAAAAACTTCCTTACTCATCGGAACCTTACCTAGCGACTGTGTCGTCACTCAGACCTCTCGGCCAATCAGAGGCGGAGAAATGGAGTCAGGAGCGGCGATAGGCCGAATTTAACCGCTGTCGTCAGGCTCTGACCAGTCAAAGAGAGTTTTCTGCGAGATTTCACACTTCTGGCTTATTCTATGGCCCAGTAGAGAGCGTGTTAGGCCCATTTAGTGCAGGAAAGGTAGTCAGTCACGTTTTTTAAAGGCTTTTTGTCAGAATAGGCCTGTTCTTTGCTGAAAGGTTATTATTTACTGTAGGTCCAATATCTTTTAAACTATAAGACCTTTTAATTCCAAATTTTACAGGGTGAAAGTAGACCACTAATGGA
>NW_026040051.1:1262500-1280000 GCF_023375975.1 Astyanax mexicanus | reverse complement strand
CGGTCACACTACCCTGAGAACGCCCGATCTCGTCTGATCTCGGAAGCTAAGCAGGGTTTGGCCTGGTTAGTACTTGGATGGGAGACCACCTGGGAATACCAGGTGCTGTAAGCTTTTCCCCTCTTGCTTCCATTACCATGGTCTTGTTATACATTACTAGTTTGTTATCTGAAACCCAACATAGATGAAGTTGCATAAGTAGTCTTGATGAGAGCTCTGCAATGGCTTACGGTCACACTACCCTGGGAACGCCCGATCTCGTCTGATCTCGGAAGCTAAGCAGGGTTTGGCCTGGTTAGTACTTGGATGGGAGACCACCTGGGAATACCAGGTGCTGTAAGCTTTTCCACTCTTGCTTCCATTACCATGGTCTTGTTATACATTACTAGTTTGTTATCTGAAACCCAACATAGATGAAGTTGCATAAGTAGTCTTGATGAGAGCTCTGCAATGGCTTACGGTTACACTACCCTGAGAACGCCCGATCTCGTCTGATCTCGGAAGCTAAGCAGGGTTTGGCCTGGTTAGTACTTGGATGGGAGACCACCTGGGAATACCAGGTGCTATAAGCTTTTCCCCTCTTGCTTCCATTACCATGGTCTTGTTATACATTACTAGTTTGTTATCTGAAACCCAACATAGATGAAGTTGCATAAGTAGTCTTGATGAGAGCTCTGCAATGGCTTACGGTCACACTACCCTGAGAACGCCCGATCTCGTCTGATCTTGGAAGCTAAGCAGGGTTTGGCCTGGTTAGTACTTGGATGGGAGACCACCTGGGAATACCAGGTGCTGTAAGCTTTTCCCCTCTTGCTTCCATTACCATGGTCTTGTTATACATTACTAGTTTGTTATCTGAAACCCAACATAGATGAAGTTGCATAAGTAGTCTTGATGAGAGCTCTGCAATGGCTTACGGTCACACTACCCTGAGAACGCCCGATCTCGTCTGATCTCGGAAACTAAGCAGGGTTTGGCCTGGTTAGTACTTGGATGGGAGACCACCTGGGAATACCAGGTGCTGTAAGCTTTTCCCCTCTTGCTTCCATTACCATGGTCTTGTTATACATTAATAGTTTGTTATCTGAAACCCAACATAGATGAAGTTGCATAAGTAGTCTTGATGAGAGCTCTGCAATGGCTTACGGTCACACTACCCTGAGAACGCCCGATCTCGTCTGATATCGGAAGCTAAGCAGGGTTTGGCCTGGTTAGTACTTGGATGGGAGACCACCTGGGAATACCAGGTGCTGTAAGCTTTTCCCCTCTTGCTTCCATTACCATGGTCTTGTTATACATTACTAGTTTGTTATCTGAAACCCAACATAGATGAAGTTGCATAAGTAGTCTTGATGAGAGCTCTGCAATGGCTTACGGTCACACTACCCTGAGAACGCCCGATCTCGTCTGATCTCGGAAGCTAAGCAGGGTTTGGCCTGGTTAGTACTTGGATGGGAGACCACCTGGGAATACCAGGTGCTGTAAGCTTTTCCCCTCTTGCTTCCATTACCATGGTCTTGTTATACATTACTAGTTTGTTATCTGAAACCCAACATAGATGAAGTTGCATAAGTAGTCTTGATGAGAGCTCTGCAATGGCTTACGGTCACACTACCCTGAGAAAGCCCGATCTCGTCTGATCTCGGAAGCTAAGCAGGGTTTGGCCTGGTTAGTACTTGGATGGGAGACCACCTGGGAATACCAGGTGCTGTAAGCTTTTCCCCTCTTGCTTCCATTACCATGGTCTTGTTATACATTACTAGTTTGTTATCTGAAACCCAACATAGATGAAGTTGCATAAGTAGTCTTGATGAGAGCTCTGCAATGGCTTACGGTCACACTACCCTGAGAACGCCCGATCTCGTCTGATCTCGGAAGCTAAGCAGGGTTTGGCCTGGTTAGTACTTGGATGGGAGACCACCTGGGAATACCAGGTGCTGTAAGCTTTTCCCCTCTTGCTTCCATTACCATGGTCTTGTTATACATTACTAGTTTGTTATCTGAAAGCCAACATAGATGAAGTTGCATAAGTAGTCTTGATGAGAGCTCTGCAATGGCTTACGGTCACACTACCCTGAGAACGCCCGATCTCGTCTGATCTCGGAAGCTAAGCAGGGTTTGGCCTGGTTAGTACTTGGATGGGAGACCACCTGGGAATACCAGGTGCTGTAAGCTTTTCCCCTCTTGCTTCCATTACCATGGTCTTGTTATACATTACTAGTTTGTTATCTGAAACCCAACATAGATGAAGTTGCATAAGTAGTCTTGATGAGAGCTCTGCAATGGCTTACGGTCACACTACCCTGAGAACGCCCGATCTCGTCTGATCTCGGAAGCTAAGCAGGGTTTGGCCTGGTTAGTACTTGGATGGGAGACCACCTGGGAATACCAGGTGCTGTAAGCTTTTCCCCTCTTGCTTCCATTACCATGGTCTTGTTATACATTACTAGGTTGTTATCTGAAACCCAACATAGATGAAGTTGCATAAGTAGTCTTGATGAGAGCTCTGCAATGGCTTACGGTCACACTACCCTGAGAACGCCCAATCTCGTCTGATCTCGGAAGCTAAGCAGGGTTTGGCCTGGTTAGTACTTGGATGGGAGACCACCTGGGAATACCAGGTGCTGTAAGCTTTTCCCCTCTTGCTTCCATTACCATGGTCTTGTTATACATTACTAGTTTGTTATCTGAAACCCAACATAGATGAAGTTGCATAAGTAGTCTTGATGAGAGCTCTGCAATGGCTTACGGTCACACTACCCTGAGAACGCCCGATCTCGTCTGATCTCGGAAGCTAAGCAGGGTTTGGCCTGGTTAGTACTTGGATGGGAGACCACCTGGGAGTACCAGGTGCTGTAAGCTTTTCCCCTCTTGCTTCCATTACCATGGTCTTGTTATACATTACAAGTTTGTTATCTGAAACCCAACATAGATGAAGTTGCATAAGTAGTCTTGATGAGAGCTCTGCAACGGCTTACGGTCACACTACCCTGAGAACGCCCGATCTCGTCTGATCTCGGAAGCTAAGCAGGGTTTGGCCTGGTTAGTACTTGGATGGGAGACCACCTGGGAATACCAGGTGCTGTAAGCTTTTCCCCTCTTGCTTCCATTACCATGGTCTTGTTATACATTACTAGTTTGTTATCTGAAACCCAACATAGATGAAGTTGCATAAGTAGTCTTGATGAGAGCTCTGCAATGGATTACGGTCACACTACCCTGAGAACGCCCGATCTCGTCTGATCTCGGAAGCTAAGCAGGGTTTGGCCTGGTTAGTACTTGGATGGGAGACCACCTGGGAATACCAGGTGCTGTAAGCTTTTCCCCTCTTGCTTCCATTACCATGGTCTTGTTATACATTACTAGTTTGTTATCTGAAACCCAACATAGATGAAGTTGCATAAGTAGTCTTGATGAGAGCTCTGCAATGGCTTACGGTCACACTACCCTGAGAACGTCTGATCTCGGAAGCTAAGCTGGGTTTGGCCTGGTTAGTACTTGGATGGGAGACCACCTGGGAATACCAGGTGCTGTAAGCTTTTCCCCTCTTGCTTCCATTACCATGGTCTTGTTATACATTACTAGTTTGTTATCTGAAACCCAACATAGATGAAGTTGCATAAGTAGTCTTGATGAGAGCTCTGCAATGGCTTACGGTCACACTACCCTGAGAACGCCCGATCTCGTCTGATCTCGGAAGCTAAGCAGGGTTTGGCCTGGTTAGTACTTGGATGGGAGACCACCTGGGAATACCAGGTGCTGTAAGCTTTTCCCCTCTTGCTTCCATTACCATGGTCTTGTTATACATTACTAGTTTGTTATCTGAAACCCAACATAGATGAAGTTGCATAAGTAGTCTTGATGAGAGCTCTGCAATGGCTTACGGTCACACTACCCTGAGAACGCCCGATCTCGTCTGATCTCGGAAGCTAAGCAGGGTTTGGCCTGGTTAGTACTTGGATGGGAGACCACCTGGGAATACCAGGTGCTGTAAGCTTTTCCCCTCTTGCTTCCATTACCATGGTCTTGTTATACATTACTAGTTTGTTATCTGAAACCCAACATAGATGAAGTTGCATAAGTAGTCTTGATGAGAGCTCTGCAATGGCTTACGGTCACACTACCCTGAGAACGCCCGATCTCGTCTGATCTCGGAAGCTAAGAAGGGTTTGGCCTGGTTAGTACTTGGATGGGAGACCACCTGGGAATACCAGGTGCTGTAAGCTTTTCCCCTCTTGCTTCCATTACCATGGTCTTGTTATACATTACTAGTTTGTTATCTGAAACCCAACATAGATGAAGTTGCATAAGTAGTCTTGATGAGAGCTCTGCAATGGCTTACGGTCACACTACCCTGAGAACGTCTGATCTCGGAAGCTAAGCAGGGTTTGGCCTGGTTAGTACTTGGATGGGAGACCACCTGGGAATACCAGGTGCTGTAAGCTTTTCCCCTCTTGCTTCCATTACCATGGTCTTGTTATACATTACTAGTTTGTTATCTGAAACCCAACATAGATGAAGTTGCATAAGTAGTCTTGATGAGAGCTCTGCAATGGCTTACGGTCACACTACCCTGAGAACGCCCGATCTCGTCTGATCTCGGAAGCTAAGCAGGGTTTGGCCTGGTTAGTACTTGGATGGGAGACCACCTGGGAATACCAGGTGCTGTAAGCTTTTCCCCTCTTGCTTCCATTACCATGGTCTTGTTATACATTACTAGTTTGTTATCTGAAACCCAACATAGATGAAGTTGCATAAGTAGTCTTGATGAGAGCTCTGCAATGGCTTACGGTCACACTACCCTGAGAACGCCCGATCTCGTCTGATCTCGGAAGCTAAGCAGGGTTTGGCCTGGTTAGTACTTGGATGGGAGACCACCTGGGAATACCAGGTGCTGTAAGCTTTTCCCCTCTTGCTTCCATTACCATGGTCTTGTTATACATTACTAGTTTGTTATCTGAAACCCAACATAGATGAAGTTGCATAAGTAGTCTTGATGAGAGCTCTGCAATGGCTTACGGTCACACTACCCTGAGAACGCCCGATCTCGTCTGATCTCGGAAGCTAAGCAGGGTTTGGCCTGGTTAGTACTTGGATGGGAGACCACCTGGGAATACCAGGTGCTGTAAGCTTTTCCCCTCTTGCTTCCATTACCATGGTCTTGTTATACATTACTAGTTTGTTATCTGAAACCCAACATAGATGAAGTTGCATAAGTAGTCTTGATGAGAGCTCTGCAATGGCTTACGGTCACACTACCCTGGGCACGCCCGATCTCGTCTGATCTCGGAAGCTAAGCAGGGTTTGGCCTGGTTAGTACTTGGATGGGAGACCACCTGGGAATACCAGGTGCTGTAAGCTTTTCCCCTCTTGCTTCCATTACCATGGTCTTGTTATACATTACTAGTTTGTTATCTGAAACCCAACATAGATGAAGTTGCATAAGTAGTCTTGATGAGAGCTCTGCAATGGCTTACGGTCACACTACCCTGAGAACGCCCGAGCTCGTCTGATCTCGGGAGCTAAGCAGGGTTTGGCCTGGTTAGTACTTGGATGGGAGACCACCTGGGAATACCAGGGGCTGTAAGCTTTTCCCCTCTTGCTTCCATTACCATGGTCTTGTTATACATTACTAGTTTGTTATCTGAAACCCAACATAGATGAAGTTGCATAAGTAGTCTTGATGAGAGCTCTGCAATGGCTTACGGTCACACTACCCTGAGAACGCCCGATCTCGTCTGATCTCGGAAGCTAAGCAGGGTTTGGCCTGGTTAGTACTTGGATGGGAGACCACCTGGGAATACCAGGTGCTGTAAGCTTTTCCCCTCTTGCTTCCATTACCATGGTCTTGTTATACATTACTAGTTTGTTATCTGAAACCCAACATAGATGAAGTTGCATAAGTAGTCTTGATGAGAGCTTTGCAATGGCTTACGGTCACACTACCCTGAGAACGCCCGATCTCGTCTGATCTCGGAAGCTAAGCAGGGTTTGGCCTGGTTAGTACTTGGATGGGAGACCACCTGGGAATACCAGGTGCTGTAAGCTTTTCCCCTCTTGCTTCCATTACCATGGTCTTGTTATACATTACTAGTTTGTTATCTGAAACCCAACATAGATGAAGTTGCATAAGTAGTCTTGATGAGAGCTCTGCAATGCCTTACGGTCACACTACCCTGAGAACGCCCGATCTCGTCTGATCTCGGAAGCTAAGCAGGGTTTGGCCTGGTTAGTACTTGGATGGGAGACCACCTGGGAATACCAGGTGCTGTAAGCTTTTCCCCTCTTGCTTCCATTACCATGGTCTTGTTATACATTACTAGTTTGTTATCTGAAACCCAACATAGATGAAGTTGCATAAGTAGTCTTGATGAGAGTTCTGCAATGGCTTACGGTCACACTACCCTGAGAACGTCTGATCTCGGAAGCTAAGCAGGGTTTGGCCTGGTTAGTACTTGGATGGGAGACCACCTGGGAATACCAGGTGCTGTAAGCTTTTCCCCTCTTGCTTCCATTACCATGGTCTTGTTATACATTACTAGTTTGTTATCTGAAACCCAACATAGATGAAGTTGCATAAGTAGTCTTGATGAGAGCTCTGCAATGGCTTACGGTCACACTGCCCTGAGAACGCCCGATCTCGTCTGATCTCGGAAGCTAAGCAGGGTTTTGCCTGGTTAGTACTTGGATGGGAGACCACCTGGGAATACCAGGTGCTGTAAGCTTTTCCCCTCTTGCTTCCATTACCATGGTCTTGTTATACATTACTAGTTTGTTATCTGAAACCCAACATAGATGAAGTTGCATAAGTAGTCTTGATGAGAGCTCTGCAATGGCTTACGGTCACACTACCCTGAGAACGCCCGATCTCGTCTGATCTCGGAAGCTAAGCAGGGTTTGGCCTGGTTAGTACTTGGATGGGAGACCACCTGGGAATACCAGGTGCTGTAAGCTTTTCCCCTCTTGCTTCCATTACCATGGTCTTGTTATACATTACTAGTTTGTTATCTGAAACCCAACATAGATGAAGTTGCATAAGTAGTCTTGATGAGAGCTCTGCAATGGCTTACGGTCACACTACCCTGAGAACGCCCGATCTCGTCTGATCTCGGAAGCTAAGCAGGGTTTGGCCTGGTTAGTACTTGGATGGGAGACCACCTGGGAATACCAGGTGCTGTAAGCTTTTCCCCTCTTGCTTCCATTACCATGGTCTTGTTATACATTACTAGTTTGTTATCTGAAACCCAACATAGATGAAGATGCATAAGTAGTCTTGATGAGAGCTCTGCAATGGCTTACGGTCACACTACCCTGAGAACGCCCGATCTCGTCTGATCTCGGAAGCTAAGCAGGGTTTGGCCTGGTTAGTACTTGGATGGGAGACCACCTGGGAATACCAGGTGCTGTAAGCTTTTCCCCTCTTGCTTCCATTACCATGGTCTTGTTATACATTACTAGTTTGTTATCTGAAACCCAACATAGATGAAGTTACATAAGTAGTCTTGATGAGAGCTTTGCAATGGCTTACGGTCACACTACCCTGAGAACGCCCGATCTCGTCTGATCTCGGAAGCTAAGCAGGGTTTGGCCTGGTTAGTACTTGGATGGGAGACCACCTGGGAATACCAGGTGCTGTAAGCTTTTCCCCTCTTGCTTCCATTACCATGGTCTTGTTATACATTACTAGTTTGTTAGCTGAAACCCAACATAGATGAAGTTGCATAAGTAGTCTTGATGAGAGCTCTGCAATGGCTTACGGTCACACTACCCTGAGAACGCCCGATCTCGTCTGATCTCGGAAGCTAAGCAGGGTTTGGCCTGGTTAGTACTTGGATGGGAGACCACCTGGGAATACCAGGTGCTGTAAGCTTTTCCCCTCTTGCTTCCATTACCATGGTCTTGTTATACATTACTAGTTTGTTATCTGAAACCCAACATAGATGAAGTTGCATAAGTAGTCTTGATGAGAGCTCTGCAATGGCTTACGGTCACACTACCCTGAGAACGCCCGATCTCGTCTGATCTCGGAAGCTAAGCAGGGTTTGGCCTGGTTAGTACTTGGATGGGAGACCACCTGGGAATACCAGGTGCTGTAAGCTTTTCCCCTCTTGCTTCCATTACCATGGTCTTGTTATACATTACTAGTTTGTTATCTGAAACCCAACATAGATGAAGTTGCATAAGTAGTCTTGATGAGAGCTCTGCAATGGCTTACGGTCACACTACCCTGAGAACGCCCGATCTCGTCTGATCTCGGAAGCTAAGCAGGGTTTGGCCTGGTTAGTACTTGGATGGGAGACCACCTGGGAATACCAGGTGCTGTAAGCTTTTCCCCTCTTGCTTCCGTTACCATGGTCTTGTTATACATTACTAGTTTGTTATCTGAAACCCAACATAGATGAAGTTGCATAAGTAGTCTTGATGAGAGCTCTGCAATGGCTTACGGTCACACTACCCTGAGAACGCCTGATCTCGTCTGATCTCGGAAGCTAAGCAGGGTTTGGCCTGGTTAGTACTTGGATGGGAGACCACCTGGGAATACCAGGTGCTGTAAGCTTTTCCCCTCTTGCTTCCATTACCATGGTCTTGTTATACATTACTAGTTTGTTATCTGAAACCCAACATAGATGAAGTTGCATAAGTAGTCTTGATGAGAGCTCTGCAATGGCTTAAGGTCACACTACCCTGAGAACGCCCGATCTCGTCTGATCTCGGAAGCTAAGCAGGGTTTGGCCTGGTTAGTACTTGGATGGGAGACCACCTGGGAATACCAGGTGCTGTAAGCTTTTCCCCTCTTGCTTCCATTACCATGGTCTTGTTATACATTACTAGTTTGTTATCTGAAACCCAACATAGATGAAGTTGCATAAGTAGTCTTGATGAGAGCTCTGCAATGGCTTACGGTCACACTACCCTGAGAACGCCCGATCTCGTCTGATCTCGGAAGCTAAGCAGGGTTTGGCCTGGTTAGTACTTGGATGGGAGACCACCTGGGAATACCAGGTGCTGTAAGCTTTTCCCCTCTTGCTTCCATTACCATGGTCTTGTTATACATTACTAGTTTGTTATCTGAAACCCAACATAGATGAAGTTGCATAAGTAGTCTTGATGAGAGCTCTGCAATGGCTTACGGTCACACTACCCTGAGAACGCCCGATCTCGTCTGATCTCGGAAGCTAAGCAGGGTTTGGCCTGGTTAGTACTTGGATGGGAGACCACCTGGGAATACCAGGTGCTGTAAGCTTTTCCCCTCTTGCTTCCATTACCATGGTCTTGTTATACATTACTAGTTTGTTATCTGAAACCCAACATAGATGAAGTTGCATAAGTAGTCTTGATGAGAGCTCTGCAATGGCTTACGGTCACACTACCCTGAGAACGCCCGATCTCGTCTGATCTCGGAAGCTAAGCAGGGTTTGGCCTGGTTAGTACTTGGATGGGAGACCACCTGGGAATACCAGGTGCTGTAAGCTTTTCCCCTCTTGCTTCCATTACCATGGACTTGTTATACATTACTAGTTTGTTATCTGAAACCCAACATAGATGAAGTTGCATAAGTAGTCTTGATGAGAGCTCTGCAATGGCTTACGGTCACACTACCCTGAGAACGCCCGATCTCGTCTGATCTCGGAAGCTAAGGCAGGGTTTGGCCTGGTTAGTACTTGGATGGGAGACCACCTGGGAATACCAGGTGCTGTAAGCTTTTCCCCTCTTGCTTCCATTACCATGGTCTTGTTATACATTACTAGTTTGTTATCTGAAACCCAACATAGATGAAGTTGCATAAGTAGTCTTGATGAGAGCTCTGCAATGGCTTCAATGGCTTACGGTCACACTACCCTGAGAACGCCCGATCTTGTCTGATCTCGGAAGCTAAGCAGGGTTTGGCCTGGTTAGTACTTGGATGGGAGACCACCTGGGAATACCAGGTGCTGTAAGCTTTTCCCCTCTTGCTTCCATTACCATGGTCTTGTTATACATTACTAGTTTGTTATCTGAAACCCAACATAGATGAAGTTGCATAAGTAGTCTTGATGAGAGCTCTGCAATGGCTTACGGTCACACTACCCTGAGAACGCCCGATCTCGTCTGATCTCGGAAGCTAAGCAGGGTTTGGCCTGGTTAGTACTTGGATGGGAGACCACCTGGGAATACCAGGTCCTGTAAGCTTTTCCCCTCTTGCTTCCATTACCATGGTCTTGTTATACATTACTAGTTTGTTATCTGAAACCCAACATAGATGAAGTTGCATAAGTAGTCTTGATGAGAGCTCTGCAATGGCTTACGGTCACACTACCCTGAGAACGCCCGATCTCGTCTGATCTCGGAAGCTAAGCAGGGTTTGGCCTGGTTAGTACTTGGATGGGAGACCACCTGGGAATATCAGGTGCAGTAAGCTTTTCCCCTCTTGCTTCCATTACCATGGTCTTGTTATACATTACTAGTTTGTTATCTGAAACCCAACATAGATGAAGTTGCATAAGTAGTCTTGATGAGAGCTCTGCAATGGCTTACGGTCACACTACCCTGAGAACGCCCGATCTCGTCTGATCTCGGAAGCTAAGCAGGGTTTGGCCTGGTTAGTACTTGGATGGGAGACCACCTGGGAATACCAGGTGCTGTAAGCTTTTCCCCTCTTGCTTCCATTACCATGGTCTTGTTATACATTACTAGTTTGTTATCTGGAACCCAACATAGATGAAGTTGCATAAGTAGTCTTGATGAGAGCTCTGCAATGGCTTACGGTCACACTACCCTGAGAACGCCCGATCTCGTCTGATCTCGGAAGCTAAGCAGGGTTTGGCCTGGTTAGTACTTGGATGGGAGACCACCTGGGAATACCAGGTGCTGTAAGCTTTTCCCCTCTTGCTTCCATTACCATGGTCTTGTTATACATTACTAGTTTGTTATCTGAAACCCAACATAGATGAAGTTGCATAAGTAGTCTTGATGAGAGCTCTGCAACGGCTTACGGTCACACTACCCTGAGAACGCCCGATCTCGTCTGATCTCGGAAGCTAAGCAGGGTTTGGCCTGGTTAGTACTTGGATGGGAGACCACCTGGGAATACCAGGTGCTGTAAGCTTTTCCCCTCTTGCTTCCATTACCATGGTCTTGTTATACATTACTAGTTTGTTTTCTGAAACCCAACATAGATGAAGTTGCATAAGTAGTCTTGATGAGAGCTCTGCAATAGCTTACGGTCACACTACCCTGAGAACGCCCGATCTCGTCTGATCTCGGAAGCTAAGCAGGGTTTGGCCTGGTTAGTACTTGGATGGGAGACCACCTGGGAATACCAGGTGCTGTAAGCTTTTCCCCTCTTGCTTCCATTACCATGGTCTTGTTATACATTACTAGTTTGTTATCTGAAACCCAACATAGATGAAGTTGCATAAGTAGTCTTGATGAGAGCTCTGCAATGGCTTACGGTCACACTACCCTGAGAACGCCCGATCTCGTCTGATCTCGGAAGCTAAGCAGGGTTTGGCCTGGTTAGTACTTGGATGGGAGACCACCTGGGAATATCAGGTGCAGTAAGCTTTTCCCCTCTTGCTTCCATTACCATGGTCTTGTTATACATTACTAGTTTGTTATCTGAAACCCAACATAGATGAAGTTGCATAAGTAGTCTTGATGAGAGCTCTGCAATGGCTTACGGTCAGACTACCCTGAGAACGCCCGATCTCGTCTGATCTCGGAAGCTAAGCAGGGTTTGGCCTGGTTAGTACTTGGATGGGAGACCACCTGGGAATACCAGGTGCTGTAAGCTTTTCCCCTCTTGCTTCCATTACCATGGTCTTGTTATACATTACTAGTTTGTTTTCTGAAACCCAACATAGATGAAGTTGCATAAGTAGTCTTGATGAGAGCTCTGCAATGGCTTACGGTCACACTACCCTGAGAACGCCCGATCTCGTCTGATCTCGGAAGCTAAGCAGGGTTTGGCCTGGTTAGTACTTGGATGGGAGACCACCTGGGAATACCAGGTGCTGTAAGCTTTTCCCCTCTTGCTTCCATTACCATGGTCTTGTTATACATTACTAGTTTGTTATCTGCAACCCAACATAGATGAAGTTGCATAAGTAGTCTTGATGAGAGCTCTGCAATGGCTTACGGTCACACTACCCTGAGAACGCCCGATCTCGTCTGATCTCGGAAGCTAAGCAGGGTTTGGCCTGGTTAGTACTTGGATGGGAGACCACCTGGGAATACCAGGTGCTGTAAGCTTTTCCCCTCTTGCTTCCATTACCATGGTCTTGTTATACATTACTAGTTTGTTATCTGCAACCCAACATAGATGAAGTTGCATAAGTAGTCTTGATGAGAGCTCTGCAATGGCTTACGGTCACACTACCCTGAGAACGCCCGATCTCGTCTGATCTCGGAAGCTAAGCAGGGTTTGGCCTGGTTAGTACTTGGATGGGAGACCACCTGGGAATACCAGGTGCTGTAAGCTTTTCCCCTCTTGCTTCCATTACCATGGTCTTGTTATACATTACTAGTTTGTTATCTGAAACCCAACATAGATGAAGTTGCATAAGTAGTCTTGATGAGAGCTCTGCAATGGCTTACGGCCACACTACCCTGAGAACGCCGGATCTCGTCTGATCTCGGAAGCTAAGCAGGGTTTGGCCTGGTTAGTACTTGGATGGGAGACCACCTGGGAATACCAGGTGCTGTAAGCTTTTCCCCTCTTGCTTCCATTACCATGGTCTTGTTATACATTACTACTTTGTTATCTGAAACCCAACATAGATGAAGTTGCATAAGTAGTCTTGATGAGAGCTCTGCAATGGCTTACGGTCACACTACCCTGAGAACGCCCGATCTCGTCTGATCTCGGAAGCTAAGCAGGGTTTGGCCTGGTTAGTACTTGGATGGGAGACCACCTGGGAATACCAGGTGCTGTAAGCTTTTCCCCTCTTGCTTCCATTACCATGGTCTTGTTATACATTACTAGTTTGTTATCTGAAACCCAACATAGATGAAGTTGCATAAGTAGTCTTGATGAGAGCTCTGCAATGGCTTACGGTCACACTACCCTGAGAACGCCCGATCTCGTCTGATCTCGGAAGCTAAGCAGGGTTTGGCCTGGTTAGTACTTGGATGGGAGACCACCTGGGAATATCAGGTGCAGTAAGCTTTTCCCCTCTTGCTTCCATTACCATGGTCTTGTTATACATTACTAGTTTGTTATCTGAAACCCAACATAGATGAATTTGCATAAGTAGTCTTGATGAGAGCTCTGCAATGGCTTACGGTCACACTACCCTGAGAACGCCCGATCTCGTCTGATCTCGGAAGCTAAGCAGGGTTTGGCCTGGTTAGTACTTGGATGGGAGACCACCTGGGAATACCAGGTGCTGTAAGCTTTTCCCTTCTTGCTTCCATTACCATGGTCTTGTTATACATTACTAGTTTGTTATCTGGAACCCAACATAGATGAAGTTGCATAAGTAGTCTTGATGAGAGCTCTGCAATGGCTTACGGTCACACTACCCTGAGAACGCCCGATCTCGTCTGATCTCGGAAGCTAAGCAGGGTTTGGCCTGGTTAGTACTTGGATGGGAGACCACCTGGGAATACCAGGTGCTGTAAGCTTTTCCCCTCTTGCTTCCATTACCATGGTCTTGTTATACATTACTAGTTTGTTATCTGAAACCCAACATAGATGAAGTTGCATAAGTAGTCTTGATGAGAGCTCTGCAACGGCTTACGGTCACACTACCCTGAGAACGCCCGATCTCGTCTGATCTCGGAAGCTAAGCAGGGTTTGGCCTGGTTAGTACTTGGATGGGAGACCACCTGGGAATACCAGGTGCTGTAAGCTTTTCCCCTCTTGCTTCCATTACCATGGTCTTGTTATACATTACTAGTTTGTTTTCTGAAACCCAACATAGATGAAGTTGCATAAGTAGTCTTGATGAGAGCTCTGCAATGGCTTACGGTCACACTACCCTGAGAACGCCCGATCTCGTCTGATCTCGGAAGCTAAGCAGGGTTTGGCCTGGTTAGTACTTGGATGGGAGACCACCTGGGAATACCAGGTGCTGTAAGCTTTTCCCCTCTTGCTTCCATTACCATGGTCTTGTTATACATTACTAGTTTGTTATCTGAAACCCAACATAGATGAAGTTGCATAAGTAGTCTTGATGAGAGCTCTGCAATGGCTTACGGTCACACTACCCTGAGAACGCCCGATCTCGTCTGATCTCGGAAGCTAAGCAGGGTTTGCCCTGGTTAGTACTTGGATGGGAGACCACCTGGGAATATCAGGTGCAGTAAGCTTTTCCCCTCTTGCTTCCATTACCATGGTCTTGTTATACATTACTAGTTTGTTTTCTGAAACCCAACATAGATGAAGTTGCATAAGTAGTCTTGATGAGAGCTCTGCAATGGCTTACGGTCACACTACCCTGAGAACGCCCGATCTCGTCTGATCTCGGAAGCTAAGCAGGGTTTGGCCTGGTTAGTACTTGGATGGGAGACCACCTGGGAATACCAGGTGCTGTAAGCTTTTCCCCTCTTGCTTCCATTACCATGGTCTTGTTATACATTACTAGTTTGTTATCTGAAACCCAACATAGATGAAGTTGCATAAGTAGTCTTGATGAGAGCTCTGCAATGGCTTACGGTCACACTACCCTGAGAACGCCCGATCTCGTCTGATCTCGGAAGCTAAGCAGGGTTTGGCCTGGTTAGTACTTGGATGGGAGACCACCTGGGAATATCAGGTGCAGTAAGCTTTTCCCCTCTTGCTTCCATTACCATGGTCTTGTTATACATTACTAGTTTGTTATCTGCAACCCAACATAGATGAAGTTGCATAAGTAGTCTTGATGAGAGCTCTGCAATGGCTTACGGTCACACTACCCTGAGAACGCCCGATCTCGTCTGATCTCGGAAGCTAAGCAGGGTTTGGCCTGGTTAGTACTTGGATGGGAGACCACCTGGGAATACCAGGTGCTGTAAGCTTTTCCCCTCTTGCTTCCATTACCATGGTCTTGTTATACATTACTAGTTTGTTATCTGGAACCCAACATAGATGAAGTTGCATAAGTAGTCTTGATGAGAGCTCTGCAATGGCTTACGGTCACACTACCCTGAGAACGCCCGATCTCGTCTGATCTCGGAAGCTAAGCAGGGTTTGGCCTGGTTAGTACTTGGATGGGAGACCACCTGGGAGTACCAGGTGCTGTAAGCTTTTCCCCTCTTGCTTCCATTACCATGGTCTTGTTATACATTACTAGTTTGTTATCTGAAACCCAACATAGATGAAGTTGCATAAGTAGTCTTGATGAGAGCTCTGCAACGGCTTACGGTCACACTACCCTGAGAACGCCCGATCTCGTCTGATCTCGGAAGCTAAGCAGGGTTTGGCCTGGTTAGTACTTGGATGGGAGACCACCTGGGAATACCAGGTGCTGTAAGCTTTTCCCCTCTTGCTTCCATTACCATGGTCTTGTTATACATTACTAGTTTGTTTTCTGAAACCCAACATAGATGAAGTTGCATAAGTAGTCTTGATGAGAGCTCTGCAATGGCTTACGGTCACACTACCCTGAGGACGCCCGATCTCGTCTGATCTCGGAAGCTAAGCAGGGTTTGGCCTGGTTAGTACTTGGATGGGAGACCACCTGGGAATACCAGGTGCTGTAAGCTTTTCCCCTCTTGCTTCCATTACCATGGTCTTGTTATACATTACTAGTTTGTTGTCTGAAACCCAACATAGATGAAGTTGCATAAGTAGTCTTGATGAGAGCTCTGCAATTGTTTACGGTCACGCTACCCTGAGAACGCCTGATCTCGTCTGATCTCGGAAGCTAAGCAGGGTTTGGCATGGTTAGTACTTGGATGGGAGACCACCTGGGAATACCAGGTGCTGTAAGCTTTTCCCCTCTTGCTTCCATTACCATGGTCTTGTTATACATTACTAGTTTGTTATCTGAAACCCAACATAGATGAAGTTGCATAAGTAGTCTTGATGAGAGCTCTGCAATGGCTTACGGTCACACTACCCTGAGAACGCCCGATCTCGTCTGATCTCAGAAGCTAAGCAGGGTTTGGCCTGGTTAGTACTTGGATGGGCGACCACCTGGGAATACCAGGTGCTGTAAGCTTTTCCCCTCTTGCTTCCATTACCATGGTCTTGTTATACATTACTGGTTTGTTATCTGAAACCCAACATAGATGAAGTTGCATAAGTAGTCTTGATGAGAGCTCTGCAATGGCTTACGGTCACACTACCCTGAGAACGCCCGATCTCGTCTGATCTCGGAAGCTAAGCAGGGTTTGGCCTGGTTAGTAATTGGATGGGAGACCACCTGGGAATACCAGGTGCTGTAAGCTTTTCCCCTCTTGCTTCCATTACCATGGTCTTGTTATACATTACTAGTTTGTTATCTGAAACCCAACATAGATGAAGTTGCATAAGTAGTCTTGATGAGAGCTCTGCAATGGCTTACGGTCACACTACCCTGAGAACGCCCGATCTCGTCTGATCTCGGAAGCTAAGCAGGGTTTGGCCTGGTTAGTACTTGGATGGGAGACCACCTGGGAATACCAGGTGCTGTGAGCTTTTCCCCTCTTGCTTCCATTACCATGGTCTTGTCATACATTACTAGTTTGTTATCTGAAACCCAACATAGATGAAGTTGCATAAGTAGTCTTGATGAGAGCTCTGCAATGGCTTACGGTCACACTACCCTGAGAATGCCCGATCTCGTCTGATCTCGGAAGCTAAGCAGGGTTTGGCCTGGTTAGTACTTGGATGGGAGACCACCTGGGAATACCAGGTGCTGTAAGCTTTTCCCCTCTTGCTTCCATTACCATGGTCTTGTTATACTTTACTAGTTTGTTATCTGAAACCCAACATAGATGAAGTTGCATAAGTAGTCTTGATGAGAGCTCTGCAATGGCTTACGGTCACACTACACTGAGAACGCCCGATCTCGTCTGATCTCGGAAGCTAAGCAGGGTTTGGCCTGGTTAGTACTTGCATGGGAGACCACCTGGGAATACCAGGTGCTGTAAGCTTTTCCCCTCTTGCTTCCATTACCATGGTCTTGTTATACATTACTAGTTTGTTATCTGCAACCCAACATAGATGAAGTTGCATAAGTAGTCTTGATGAGAGCTCTGCAATGGCTTACGGTCACACTACCCTGAGAACGCCCAATCTCGTCTGATCTCGGAAGCTAAGCAGGGTTTGGCCTGGTTAGTACTTGGATGGGAGACCACCTGGGAATACCAGGTGCTGTAAGCTTTTCCCCTCTTGCTTCCATTACCATGGTCTTGTTATACATTACTAGTTTGTTATCTGGAACCCAACATAGATGAAGTTGCATAAGTAGTCTTGATGAGAGCTCTGCAATGGCTTACGGTCACACTACCCTGAGAACGCCCGATCTCGTCTGATCTCGGAAGCTAAGCAGGGTTTGGCCTGGTTAGTACTTGGATGGGAGACCACCTGGGAGTACCAGGTGCTGTAAGCTTT
>NW_026040051.1:1220000-1257500 GCF_023375975.1 Astyanax mexicanus | reverse complement strand
TGGGAGACCACCTGGGAATATCAGGTGCAGTAAGCTTTTCCCCTCTTGCTTCCATTACCATGGTCTTGTTATACATTACTAGTTTGTTTTCTGAAACCCAACATAGATGAAGTTGCATAAGTAGTCTTGATGAGAGCTCTGCAATGGCTTACGGTCACACTACCCTGAGAACGCCCGATCTCGTCTGATCTCGGAAGCTAAGCAGGGTTTGGCATGGTTAGTACTTGGATGGGAGACCACCTGGGAATACCAGGTGCTGTAAGCTTTTCCCCTCTTGCTTCCATTACCATGGTCTTGTTATACATTACTAGTTTGTTATCTGAAACCCAACATAGATGAAGTTGCATAAGTAGTCTTGATGAGAGCTCTGCAATGGCTTACGGTCACACTACCCTGAGAACGCCCGATCTCGTCTGATCTCGGAAGCTAAGCAGGGTTTGGCCTGGTTAGTACTTGGATGGGAGACCACCTGGGAATATCAGGTGCAGTAAGCTTTTCCCCTCTTGCTTCCATTACCATGGTCTTGTTATACATTACTAGTTTGTTATCTGCAACCCAACATAGATGAAGTTGCATAAGTAGTCTTGATGAGAGCTCTGCAATGGCTTACGGTCACACTACCCTGAGAACGCCCGATCTCGTCTGATCTCGGAAGCTAAGCAGGGTTTGGCCTGGTTAGTACTTGGATGGGAGACCACCTGGGAATACCAGGTGCGGTAAGCTTTTCCCCTCTTGCTTCCATTACCATGGTCTTGTTATACATTACTAGTTTGTTATCTGGAACCCAACATAGATGAAGTTGCATAAGTAGTCTTGATGAGAGCTCTGCAATGGCTTACGGTCACACTACCCTGAGAACGCCCGATCTCGTCTGATCTCGGAAGCTAAGCAGGGTTTGGCCTGGTTAGTACTTGGATGGGAGACCACCTGGGAGTACCAGGTGCTGTAAGCTTTTCCCCTCTTGCTTCCATTACCATGGTCTTGTTATACATTACTAGTTTGTTATCTGAAACCCAACATAGATGAAGTTGCATAAGTAGTCTTGATGAGAGCTCTGCAACGGCTTACGGTCACACTACCCTGAGAACGCCCGATCTCGTCTGATCTCGGAAGCTAAGCAGGGTTTGGCCTGGTTAGTACTTGGATGGGAGACCACCTGGGAATACCAGGTGCTGTAAGCTTTTCCCCTCTTGCTTCCATTACCATGGTCTTGTTATACATTACTAGTTTGTTTTCTGAAACCCAACATAGATGAAGTTGCATAAGTAGTCTTGATGAGAGCTCTGCAATGGCTTACGGTCACACTACCCTGAGGACGCCCGATCTCGTCTGATCTCGGAAGCTAAGCAGGGTTTGGCCTGGTTAGTACTTGGATGGGAGACCACCTGGGAATACCAGGTGCTGTAAGCTTTTCCCCTCTTGCTTCCATTACCATGGTCTTGTTATACATTACTAGTTTGTTGTCTGAAACCCAACATAGATGAAGTTGCATAAGTAGTCTTGATGAGAGCTCTGCAATTGTTTACGGTCACGCTACCCTGAGAACGCCTGATCTCGTCTGATCTCGGAAGCTAAGCAGGGTTTGGCCTGGTTAGTACTTGGATGGGAGACCTCCTGGGAATACCAGGTGCTGTAAGCTTTTCCCCTCTTGCTTCCATTACCATGGTCTTGTTATACATTACTAGTTTGTTATCTGAAACCCAACATAGATGAAGTTGCATAAGTAGTCTTGATGAGAGCTCTGCAATGGCTTACGGTCACACTACCCTGAGAACGCCCGATCTCGTCTGATCTCAGAAGCTAAGCAGGGTTTGGCCTGGTTAGTACTTGGATGGGCGACCACCTGGGAATACCAGGTGCTGTAAGCTTTTCCCCTCTTGCTTCCATTACCATGGTCTTGTTATACATTACTGGTTTGTTATCTGAAACCCAACATAGATGAAGTTGCATAAGTAGTCTTGATGAGAGCTCTGCAATGGCTTACGGTCACACTACCCTGAGAACGCCCGATCTCGTCTGATCTCGGAAGCTAAGCAGGGTTTGGCCTGGTTAGTAATTGGATGGGAGACCACCTGGGAATACCAGGTGCTGTAAGCTTTTCCCCTCTTGCTTCCATTACCATGGTCTTGTTATACATTACTAGTTTGTTATCTGAAACCCAACATAGATGAAGTTGCATAAGTAGTCTTGATGAGAGTTCTGCAATGGCTTACGGTCACACTACCCTGAGAACGCCCGATCTCGTCTGATCTCGGAAGCTAAGCAGGGTTTGGCCTGGTTAGTACTTGGATGGGAGACCACCTGGGAATACCAGGTGCTGTGAGCTTTTCCCCTCTTGCTTCCATTACCATGGTCTTGTCATACATTACTAGTTTGTTATCTGAAACCCAACATAGATGAAGTTGCATAAGTAGTCTTGATGAGAGCTCTGCAATGGCTTACGGTCACACTACCCTGAGAATGCCCGATCTCGTCTGATCTCGGAAGCTAAGCAGGGTTTGGCCTGGTTAGTACTTGGATGGGAGACCACCTGGGAATACCAGGTGCTGTAAGCTTTTCCCCTCTTGCTTCCATTACCATGGTCTTGTTATACTTTACTAGTTTGTTATCTGAAACCCAACATAGATGAAGTTGCATAAGTAGTCTTGATGAGAGCTCTGCAATGGCTTACGGTCACACTACCCTGAGAACGCCCGATCTCGTCTGATCTCGGAAGCTAAGCAGGGTTTGGCCTGGTTAGTACTTGGATGGGAGACCACCTGGGAATACCAGGTGCTGTAAGCTTTTCCCCTCTTGCTTCCATTACCATGGTCTTGTTATACATTACTAGTTTGTTATCTGAAACCCAACATAGATGAAGTTGCATAAGTAGTCTTGATGAGAGCTCTGCAATGGCTTACGGTCACACTACCCTGAGAACGCCCGATCTCGTCTGATCTCGGAAGCTAAGCAGGGTTTGGCCTGGTTAGTACTTGGATGGGAGACCACCTGGGAATACCAGGTGCTGTGAGCTTTTCCCCTCTTGCTTCCATTACCATGGTCTTGTTATACATTACTAGTTTGTTATCTGAAACCCAACATAGATGAAGTTGCATAAGTAGTCTTGATGAGAGCTCTGCAATTGTTTACGGTCACGCTACCCTGAGAACGCCTCATCTCGTCTGATCTCGGAAGCTAAGCAGGGTTTGGCCTGGTTAGTACTTGGATGGGAGACCACCTGGGAATACCAGGTGCTGTAAGCTTTTCCCCTCTTGCTTCCATTACCATGGTCTTGTTATACATTACTAGTTTGTTATCTGAAACCCAACATAGATGAAGTTGCATAAGTAGTCTTGATGAGAGCTCTGCAATGGCTTACGGTCACACTACCCTGAGAACGCCCGATCTCGTCTGATCTCGGAAGCTAAGCAGGGTTTGGCCTGGTTAGTACTTGGATGGGAGACCACCTGGGAATACCAGGTGCTGTAAGCTTTTCCCCTCTTGCTTCCATTACCATGGTCTTGTTATACATTACTAGTTTGTTATCTGAAACCCAACATAGATGAAGTTGCATAAGTAGTCTTGATGAGAGCTCTGCAATGGCTTACGGTCACGCTACCCTGAGAACGCCCGATCTCGTCTGATCTCGGAAGCTAAGCAGGGTTTGGCCTGGTTAGTAAATGGATGGGAGACCACCTGGGAATACCAGGTGCTGTAAGCTTTTCCCCTCTTGCTTCCATTACCATGGTCTTGTTATACATTACTAGTTTGTTATCTGAAACCCAACATAGAAGAAGTTGCATAAGTAGTCTTGATGAGAGCTCTGCAATGGCTTACGGTCACACTACCCTGAGAACGCCCGATCTCGTCTGATCTCGGAAGCTAAGCAGGGTTTGGCCTGGTTAGTACTTGGATGGGAGACCACCTGGGAATACCAGGTGCTGTGAGCTTTTCCCCTCTTGCTTCCATTACCATGGTCTTGTTATACATTACTAGTTTGTTATCTGAAACCCAACATAGATGAAGTTGCATAAGTAGTCTTGATGAGAGCTCTGCAATGGCTTACGGTCACACTACCCTGAGAACGCCCGATCTCGTCTGATCTCGGAAGCTAAGCAGGGTTTGGCCTGGTTAGTACTTGGATGGGAGACCACCTGGGAATACCAGGTGCTGTAAGCTTTTCCCCTCTTGCTTCCATTACCATGGTCTTGTTATACATTACTAGTTTGTTATCTGAAACCCAACATAGATGAAGTTGCATAAGTAGTCTTGATGAGAGCTCTGCAATGGCTTACGGTCACACTACCCTGAGAACGTCCGATCTCGTCTGATCTCGGAAGCTAAGCAGGGTTTGGCCTGGTTAGTACTTGGATGGGAGACCACCTGGGAATACCAGGTGCTGTAAGCTTTTCCCCTCTTGCTTCCATTACCATGGTCTTGTTATACATTACTAGTTTGTTATCTGAAACCCAACATAGATGAAGTTGCATAAGTAGTCTTGATGAGAGCTCTGCAATGGCTTACGGTCACACTACCCTGAGAACGCCCGATCTCGTCTGATCTCGGAAGCTAAGCAGGGTTTGGCCTGGTTAGTACTTGGATGGGAGACCACCTGGGAATACCAGGTGCTGTAAGCTTTTCCCCTCTTGCTTCCATTACCATGGTCTTGATATACATTACTAGTTTGTTATCTGAAACCAAACATAGATGAAGTTGCATAAGTAGTCTTGATGAGAGCTCTGCAATGGCTTACGGTCACACTACCCTGAGAACGCCCGATCTCGTCTGATCTCGGAAGCTAAGCAGGGTTTGGCCTGGTTAGTACTTGGATGGGAGACCACCTGGGAATACCAGGTGCTGTAAGCTTTTCCCCTCTTGCTTCCATTACCATGGTCTTGTTATACATTACTAGTTTGTTATCTGAAACCCAACATAGATGAAGTTGCATAAGTAGTCTTGATGAGAGCTCTGCAATGGCTTACGGTCACACTACCCTGAGAACGCCCGATCTCGTCTGATCTCGGAAGCTAAGCAGGGTTTGGCCTGGTTAGTACTTGGATGGGAGACCACCTGGGAATACCAGGTGCTGTAAGCTTTTCCCCTCTTGCTTCCATTACCATGGTCTTGTTATACATTACTAGTTTGTTATCTGAAACCCAACATAGATGAAGTTGCATAAGTAGTCTTGATGAGAGCTCTGCAATGGCTTACGGTCACACTACCCTGAGAACGCCCGATCTCGTCTGATCTCGGAAGCTAAGCAGGGTTTGGCCTGGTTAGTACTTGGATGGGAGACCACCTGGGAATACCAGGTGCTGTAAGCTTTTCCCCTCTTGCTTCCATTACCATGGTCTTGTTATACATTACTAGTTTGTTATCTGAAACCCAACATAGATGAAGTTGCATAAGTAGTCTTGATGAGAGCTCTGCAATGGCTTACGGTCACACTACCCTGAGAACGACCGATCTCGTCTGATCTCGGAAGCTAAGCAGGGTTTGGCCTGGTTAGTACTTGGATGGGAGACCACCTGGGAATACCAGGTGCTGTAAGCTTTTCCCCTCTTGCTTCCATTACCATGGTCTTGTTATACATTACTAGTTTGTTATCTGAAACCCAACATAGATGAAGTTGCATAAGTAGTCTTGATGAGAGCTCTGCAATGGCTTACGGTCACACTACCCTGAGAACGCCCGATCTCGTCTGATCTCGGAAGCTAAGCAGGGTTTGGCCTGGTTAGTACTTGGATGGGAGACCACCTGGGAATACCAGGTGCTGTAAGCTTTTCCCCTCTTGCTTCCATTACCATGGTCTTGTTATACATTACTAGTTTGTTATCTGAAACCCAACATAGATGAAGTTGCATAAGTAGTCTTGATGAGAGCTCTGCAATGGCTTACGGTCACGCTACCCTGAGAACGCCCGATCTCGTCTGATCTCGGAAGCTAAGCAGGGTTTGGCCTGGTTAGTACTTGGATGGGAGACCACCTGGGAATACCAGGTGCTGTAAGCTTTTCCCCTCTTGCTTCCATTACCATGGTCTTGTTATACATTACTAGTTTGTTATCTGAAACCCAACATAGATGAAGTTGCATAAGTAGTCTTGATGAGAGCTCTGCAATGGCTTACGGTCACACTACCCTGAGAACGCCCGATCTCGTCTGATCTCGGAAGCTAAGCAGGGTTTGGCCTGGTTAGTGCTTGGATGGGAGACCACCTGGGAATACCAGGTGCTGTAAGCTTTTCCCCTCTTGCTTCCATTACCATGGTCTTGTTATACATTACTAGTTTGTTATCTGAAACCCAACATAGATGAAGTTGCATAAGTAGTCTTGATGAGAGCTCTGCAATGGCTTACGGTCACACTACCCTGAGAACGCCCGATCTCGTCTGATCTCGGAAGCTAAGCAGGGTTTGGCCTGGTTAGTACTTGGATGGGAGACCACCTGGGAATACCAGGTGCTGTAAGCTTTTCCCCTCTTGCTTCCATTACCATGGTCTTGTTATACATTACTAGTTTGTTATCTGAAACCCAACATAGATGAAGTTGCATATGTAGTCTTGATGAGAGCTCTGCAATGGCTTACGGTCACACTACCCTGAGAACGCCCGATCTCGTCTGATCTCGGAAGCTAAGCAGGGTTTGGCCTGGTTAGTACTTGGATGGGAGACCACCTGGGAATACCAGGTGCTGTAAGCTTTTCCCCTCTTGCTTCCATTACCATGGTCTTGTTATACATTACTAGTTTGTTATCTGAAACCCAACATAGATGAAGTTGCATAAGTAGTCTTGATGAGAGCTCTGCAATGGCTTACGGTCACACTACCCTGAGAACGCCCGATCTCGTCTGATCTCGGAAGCTAAGCAGGGTTTGGCCTGGTTAGTACTTGGATGGGAGACCACCTGGGAATACCAGGTGCTGTAAGCTTTTCCCCTCTTGCTTCCATTACCATGGTCTTGTTATACATTACTAGTTTGTTATCTGAAACCCAACATAGATGAAGATGCATAAGTAGTCTTGATGAGAGCTCTGCAATGGCTTACGGTCACACTACCCTGAGAACGCCCGATCTCGTCTGATCTCGGAAGCTAAGCAGGGTTTGGCCTGGTTAGTACTTGGATGAGAGACCACCTGGGAATACCAGGTGCTGTAAGCTTTTCCCCTCTTGCTTCCATTACCATGGTCTTGTTATACATTACTAGTTTGTTATCTGAAACCCAACATAGATGAAGTTGCATAAGTAGTCTTGATGAGAGCTCTGCAATGGCTTACGGTCACACTACCCTGAGAACGCCCGATCTCGTCTGATCTCGGAAGCTAAGCAGGGTTTGGCCTGGTTAGTACTTGGATGGGAGACCACCTGGGAATACCAGGTGCTGTAAGCTTTTCCCCTCTTGCTTCCATTACCATGGTCTTGTTATACATTACTAGTTTGTTATCTGAAACCCAACATAGATGAAGTTGCATAAGTAGTCTTGATGAGAGCTCTGCAATGGCTTACGGTCACACTACCCTGAGAACGCCCGATCTCGTCTGATCTCGGAAGCTAAGCAGGGTTTGGCCTGGTTAGTACTTGGATGGGAGACCACCTGGGAATACCAGGTGCTGTAAGCTTTTCCCCTCTTGCTTCCATTACCATGGTCTTGTTATACATTACTAGTTTGTTATCTGAAACCCAACATAGAAGAAGTTGCATAAGTAGTCTTGATGAGAGCTCTGCAATGGCTTACGGTCACGCTACCCTGAGAACGCCCGATCTCGTCTGATCTCGGAAGCTAAGCAGGGTTTGGCCTGGTTAGTACTTGGATGGGAGACCACCTGGGAATACCAGGTGCTGTAAGCTTTTCCCCTCTTGCTTCCATTACCATGGTCTTGTTATACATTACTAGTTTGTTATCTGAAACCCAACATAGATGAAGTTGCATAAGTAGTCTTGATGAGAGCTCTGCAATGGCTTACGGTCACACTACCCTGAGAACGCCCGATCTCGTCTGATCTCGGAAACTAAGCAGGGTTTGGCCTGGTTAGTACTTGGATGGGAGACCACCTGGGAATACCAGGTGCTGTAAGCTTTTCCCCTCTTGCTTCCATTACCATGGTCTTGTTATACATTACTAGTTTGTTATCTGAAACCCAACATAGATGAAGTTGCATAAGTAGTCTTGATGAGAGCTCTGCAATGGCTTACGGTCACACTACCCTGAGAACGCCCGATCTCGTCTGATCTCGGAAGCTAAGCAGGGTTTGGCCTGGTTAGTACTTGGATGGGAGACCACCTGGGAATACCAGGTGCTGTAAGCTTTTCCCCTCTTGCTTCCATTACCATGGTCTTGTTATACATTACTAGTTTGTTATCTGAAACCCAACATAGATGAAGTTGCATAAGTAGTCTTGATGAGAGCTCTGCAATGGCTTACGGTCACACTACCCTGAGAACGCCCGATCTCGTCCGATCTCGGAAGCTAAGCAGGGTTTGGCCTGGTTAGTACTTGGATGGGAGACCACCTGGGAATACCAGGTGCTGTAAGCTTTTCCCCTCTTGCTTCCATTACCATGGTCTTGTTATACATTACTAGTTTGTTATCTGAAACCCAACATAGATGAAGTTGCATAAGTAGTCTTGATGAGAGCTCTGCAATGGCTTACGGTCACACTACCCTGAGAACGCCCGATCTCGTCTGATCTCGGAAGCTAAGCAGGGTTTGGCCTGGTTAGTACTTGGATGGGAGACCACCTGGGAATACCAGGTGCTGTAAGCTTTTCCCCTCTTGCTTCCATTACCATGGTCTTGTTATACATTACTAGTTTGTTATCTGAAACCCAACATAGATGAAGTTGCATAAGTAGTCTTGATGAGAGCTCTGCAATGGCTTACGGTCACACTACCCTGAGAACGCCCGATCTCGTCTGATCTCGGAAGCTAAGCAGGGTTTGGCCTGGTTAGTACTTGGATGGGAGACCACCTGGGAATACCAGGTGCTGTAAGCTTTTCCCCTCTTGCTTCCATTACCATGGTCTTGTTATACATTACTAGTTTGTTATCTGAAACCCAACATAGATGAAGTTGCATAAGTAGTCTTGATGAGAGCTCTGCAATGGCTTACGGTCACACTACCCTGAGAACGCCCGATCTCGTCTGATCTCGGAAGCTAAGCAGGGTTTGGCCTGGTTAGTACTTGGATGGGAGACCACCTGGGAATACCAGGTGCTGTAAGCTTTTCCCCTCTTGCTTCCATTACCATGGTCTTGTTATACATTACTAGTTTGTTATCTGAAACCCAACATAGATGAAGTTGCATAAGTAGTCTTGATGAGAGCGCTGCAATGGCTTACGGTCACACTACCCTGAGAACGCCCGATCTCGTCTGATCTCGGAAGCTAAGCAGGGTTTGGCCTGGTTAGTACTTGGATAGGAGACCACCTGGGAATACCAGGTGCTGTAAGCTTTTCCCCTCTTGCTTCCATTACCATGGTCTTGTTATACATTACTAGTTTGTTATCTGAAACCCAACATAGATGAAGTTGCATAAGTAGTCTTGATGAGAGTTCTGCAATGGCTTACGGTCACGCTACCCTGAGAACGCCCGATCTCGTCTGATCTCGGAAGCTAAGCAGGGTTTGGCCTGGTTAGTAAATGGATGGGAGACCACCTGGGAATACCAGGTGCTGTAAGCTTTTCCCCTCTTGCTTCCATTACCATGGTCTTGTTATACATTACTAGTTTGTTATCTGAAACCCAACATAGAAGAAGTTGCATAAGTAGTCTTGATGAGAGCTCTGCAATGGCTTACGGTCACACTACCCTGAGAACGCCCGATCTCGTCTGATCTCGGAAGCTAAGCAGGGTTTGGCCTGGTTAGTACTTGGATGGGAGACCACCTGGGAATACCAGGTGCTGTGAGCTTTTCCCCTCTTGCTTCCATTACCATGGTCTTGTTATACATTACTAGTTTGTTATCTGAAACCCAACATAGATGAAGTTGCATAAGTAGTCTTGATGAGAGCTCTGCAATGGCTTACGGTCACGCTACCCTGAGAACGCCCGATCTCGTCTGATCTCGGAAGCTAAGCAGGGTTTGGCCTGGTTAGTACTTGGATGGGAGACCACCTGGGAATACCAGGTGCTGTAAGCTTTTCCCCTCTTGCTTCCATTACCATGGTCTTGTTATACATTACTAGTTTGTTATCTGAAACCCAACATAGATGAAGTTGCATAAGTAGTCTTGATGAGAGCTCTGCAATGGCTTACGGTCACACTACCCTGAGAACGTCCGATCTCGTCTGATCTCGGAAGCTAAGCAGGGTTTGGCCTGGTTAGTACTTGGATGGGAGACCACCTGGGAATACCAGGTGCTGTAAGCTTTTCCCCTCTTGCTTCCATTACCATGGTCTTGTTATACATTACTAGTTTGTTATCTGAAACCCAACATAGATGAAGTTGCATAAGTAGTCTTGATGAGAGCTCTGCAATGGCTTACGGTCACACTACCCTGAGAACGCCCGATCTCGTCTGATCTCGGAAGCTAAGCAGGGTTTGGCCTGGTTAGTACTTGGATGGGAGACCACCTGGGAATACCAGGTGCTGTAAGCTTTTCCCCTCTTGCTTCCATTACCATGGTCTTGATATACATTACTAGTTTGTTATCTGAAACCCAACATAGATGAAGTTGCATAAGTAGTCTTGATGAGAGCTCTGCAATGGCTTACGGTCACACTACCCTGAGAACGCCCGATCTCGTCTGATCTCGGAAGCTAAGCAGGGTTTGGCCTGGTTAGTACTTGGATGGGAGACCACCTGGGAATACCAGGTGCTGTAAGCTTTTCCCCTCTTGCTTCCATTACCATGGTCTTGTTATACATTACTAGTTTGTTATCTGAAACCCAACATAGATGAAGTTGCATAAGTAGTCTTGATGAGAGCTCTGCAATGGCTTACGGTCACACTACCCTGAGAACGACCGATCTCGTCTGATCTCGGAAGCTAAGCAGGGTTTGGCCTGGTTAGTACTTGGATGGGAGACCACCTGGGAATACCAGGTGCTGTAAGCTTTTCCCCTCTTGCTTCCATTACCATGGTCTTGTTATACATTACTAGTTTGTTATCTGAAACCCAACATAGATGAAGTTGCATAAGTAGTCTTGATGAGAGCTCTGCAATGGCTTACGGTCACACTACCCTGAGAACGCCCGATCTCGTCTGATCTCGGAAGCTAAGCAGGGTTTGGCCTGGTTAGTACTTGGATGGGAGACCACCTGGGAATACCAGGTGCTGTAAGCTTTTCCCCTCTTGCTTCCATTACCATGGTCTTGTTATACATTACTAGTTTGTTATCTGAAACCCAACATAGATGAAGTTGCATAAGTAGTCTTGATGAGAGCTCTGCAATGGCTTACGGTCACGCTACCCTGAGAACGCCCGATCTCGTCTGATCTCGGAAGCTAAGCAGGGTTTGGCCTGGTTAGTACTTGGATGGGAGACCACCTGGGAATACCAGGTGCTGTAAGCTTTTCCCCTCTTGCTTCCATTACCATGGTCTTGTTATACATTACTAGTTTGTTATCTGAAACCCAACATAGATGAAGTTGCATAAGTAGTCTTGATGAGAGCTCTGCAATGGCTTACGGTCACACTACCCTGAGAACGCCCGATCTCGTCTGATCTCGGAAGCTAAGCAGGGTTTGGCCTGGTTAGTACTTGGATGGGAGACCACCTGGGAATACCAGGTGCTGTAAGCTTTTCCCCTCTTGCTTCCATTACCATGGTCTTGTTATACATTACTAGTTTGTTATCTGAAACCCAACATAGATGAAGTTGCATAAGTAGTCTTGATGAGAGCTCTGCAATGGCTTACGGTCACACTACCCTGAGAACGCCCGATCTCGTCTGATCTCGGAAGCTAAGCAGGGTTTGGCCTGGTTAGTACTTGGATGGGAGACCACCTGGGAATACCAGGTGCTGTAAGCTTTTCCCCTCTTGCTTCCATTACCATGGTCTTGTTATACATTACTAGTTTGTTATCTGAAACCCAACATAGATGAAGTTGCATAAGTAGTCTTGATGAGAGCTCTGCAATGGCTTACGGTCACACTACCCTGAGAACGCCCGATCTCGTCTGATCTCGGAAGCTAAGCAGGGTTTGGCCTGGTTAGTACTTGGATGGGAGACCACCTGGGAATACCAGGTGCTGTAAGCTTTTCCCCTCTTGCTTCCATTACCATGGTCTTGTTATACATTACTAGTTTGTTATCTGAAACCCAACATAGATGAAGTTGCATAAGTAGTCTTGATGAGAGCTCTGCAATGGCTTACGGTCACACTACCCTGAGAACGTCCGATCTCGTCTGATCTCGGAAGCTAAGCAGGGTTTGGCCTGGTTAGTACTTGGATGGGAGACCACCTGGGAATACCAGGTGCTGTAAGCTTTTCCCCTCTTGCTTCCATTACCATGGTCTTGTTATACATTACTAGTTTGTTATCTGAAACCCAACATAGATGAAGTTGCATAAGTAGTCTTGATGAGAGCTCTGCAATGGCTTACGGTCACACTACCCTGAGAACGCCCGATCTCGTCTGATCTCGGAAGCTAAGCAGGGTTTGGCCTGGTTAGTACTTGGATGGGAGACCACCTGGGAATACCAGGTGCTGTAAGCTTTTCCCCTCTTGCTTCCATTACCATGGTCTTGATATACATTACTAGTTTGTTATCTGAAACCCAACATAGATGAAGTTGCATAAGTAGTCTTGATGAGAGCTCTGCAATGGCTTACGGTCACACTACCCTGAGAACGCCCGATCTCGTCTGATCTCGGAAGCTAAGCAGGGTTTGGCCTGGTTAGTACTTGGATGGGAGACCACCTGGGAATACCAGGTGCTGTAAGCTTTTCCCCTCTTGCTTCCATTACCATGGTCTTGTTATACATTACTAGTTTGTTATCTGAAACCCAACATAGATGAAGTTGCATAAGTAGTCTTGATGAGAGCTCTGCAATGGCTTACGGTCACACTACCCTGAGAACGCCCGATCTCGTCTGATCTCGGAAGCTAAGCAGGGTTTGGCCTGGTTAGTACTTGGATGGGAGACCACCTGGGAATACCAGGTGCTGTAAGCTTTTCCCCTCTTGCTTCCATTACCATGGTCTTGTTATACATTACTAGTTTGTTATCTGAAACCCAACATAGATGAAGTTGCATAAGTAGTCTTGATGAGAGCTCTGCAATGGCTTACGGTCACACTACCCTGAGAACGACCGATCTCGTCTGATCTCGGAAGCTAAGCAGGGTTTGGCCTGGTTAGTACTTGGATGGGAGACCACCTGGGAATACCAGGTGCTGTAAGCTTTTCCCCTCTTGCTTCCATTACCATGGTCTTGTTATACATTACTAGTTTGTTATCTGAAACCCAACATAGATGAAGTTGCATAAGTAGTCTTGATGAGAGCTCTGCAATGGCTTACGGTCACACTACCCTGAGAACGCCCGATCTCGTCCGATCTCGGAAGCTAAGCAGGGTTTGGCCTGGTTAGTACTTGGATGGGAGACCACCTGGGAATACCAGGTGCTGTAAGCTTTTCCCCTCTTGCTTCCATTACCATGGTCTTGTTATACATTACTAGTTTGTTATCTGAAACCCAACATAGATGAAGTTGCATAAGTAGTCTTGATGAGAGCTCTGCAATGGCTTACGGTCACGCTACCCTGAGAACGCCCGATCTCGTCTGATCTCGGAAGCTAAGCAGGGTTTGGCCTGGTTAGTACTTGGATGGGAGACCACCTGGGAATACCAGGTGCTGTAAGCTTTTCCCCTCTTGCTTCCATTACCATGGTCTTGTTATACATTACTAGTTTGTTATCTGAAACCCAACATAGATGAAGTTGCATAAGTAGTCTTGATGAGAGCTCTGCAATGGCTTACGGTCACACTACCCTGAGAACGCCCGATCTCGTCTGATCTCGGAAGCTAAGCAGGGTTTGGCCTGGTTAGTACTTGGATGGGAGACCACCTGGGAATACCAGGTGCTGTAAGCTTTTCCCCTCTTGCTTCCATTACCATGGTCTTGTTATACATTACTAGTTTGTTATCTGAAACCCAACATAGATGAAGTTGCATAAGTAGTCTTGATGAGAGCTCTGCAATGGCTTACGGTCACACTACCCTGAGAACGCCCGATCTCGTCTGATCTCGGAAGCTAAGCAGGGTTTGGCCTGGTTAGTACTTGGATGGGAGACCACCTGGGAATACCAGGTGCTGTAAGCTTTTCCCCTCTTGCTTCCATTACCATGGTCTTGTTATACATTACTAGTTTGTTATCTGAAACCCAACATAGATGAAGTTGCATAAGTAGTCTTGATGAGAGCTCTGCAATGGCTTACGGTCACACTACCCTGAGAACGCCCGATCTCGTCTGATCTCGGAAGCTAAGCAGGGTTTGGCCTGGTTAGTACTTGGATGGGAGACCACCTGGGAATACCAGGTGCTGTAAGCTTTTCCCCTCTTGCTTCCATTACCATGGTCTTGTTATACATTACTAGTTTGTTATCTGAAACCCAACATAGATGAAGTTGCATAAGTAGTCTTGATGAGAGCTCTGCAATGGCTTACGGTCACACTACCCTGAGAACGTCCGATCTCGTCTGATCTCGGAAGCTAAGCAGGGTTTGGCCTGGTTAGTACTTGGATGGGAGACCACCTGGGAATACCAGGTGCTGTAAGCTTTTCCCCTCTTGCTTCCATTACCATGGTCTTGTTATACATTACTAGTTTGTTATCTGAAACCCAACATAGATGAAGTTGCATAAGTAGTCTTGATGAGAGCTCTGCAATGGCTTACGGTCACACTACCCTGAGAACGCCCGATCTCGTCTGATCTCGGAAGCTAAGCAGGGTTTGGCCTGGTTAGTACTTGGATGGGAGACCACCTGGGAATACCAGGTGCTGTAAGCTTTTCCCCTCTTGCTTCCATTACCATGGTCTTGATATACATTACTAGTTTGTTATCTGAAACCCAACATAGATGAAGTTGCATAAGTAGTCTTGATGAGAGCTCTGCAATGGCTTACGGTCACACTACCCTGAGAACGCCCGATCTCGTCTGATCTCGGAAGCTAAGCAGGGTTTGGCCTGGTTAGTACTTGGATGGGAGACCACCTGGGAATACCAGGTGCTGTAAGCTTTTCCCCTCTTGCTTCCATTACCATGGTCTTGTTATACATTACTAGTTTGTTATCTGAAACCCAACATAGATGAAGTTGCATAAGTAGTCTTGATGAGAGCTCTGCAATGGCTTACGGTCACACTACCCTGAGAACGCCCGATCTCGTCTGATCTCGGAAGCTAAGCAGGGTTTGGCCTGGTTAGTACTTGGATGGGAGACCACCTGGGAATACCAGGTGCTGTAAGCTTTTCCCCTCTTGCTTCCATTACCATGGTCTTGTTATACATTACTAGTTTGTTATCTGAAACCCAACATAGATGAAGTTGCATAAGTAGTCTTGATGAGAGCTCTGCAATGGCTTACGGTCACACTACCCTGAGAACGACCGATCTCGTCTGATCTCGGAAGCTAAGCAGGGTTTGGCCTGGTTAGTACTTGGATGGGAGACCACCTGGGAATACCAGGTGCTGTAAGCTTTTCCCCTCTTGCTTCCATTACCATGGTCTTGTTATACATTACTAGTTTGTTATCTGAAACCCAACATAGATGAAGTTGCATAAGTAGTCTTGATGAGAGCTCTGCAATGGCTTACGGTCACACTACCCTGAGAACGCCCGATCTCGTCCGATCTCGGAAGCTAAGCAGGGTTTGGCCTGGTTAGTACTTGGATGGGAGACCACCTGGGAATACCAGGTGCTGTAAGCTTTTCCCCTCTTGCTTCCATTACCATGGTCTTGTTATACATTACTAGTTTGTTATCTGAAACCCAACATAGATGAAGTTGCATAAGTAGTCTTGATGAGAGCTCTGCAATGGCTTACGGTCACGCTACCCTGAGAACGCCCGATCTCGTCTGATCTCGGAAGCTAAGCAGGGTTTGGCCTGGTTAGTACTTGGATGGGAGACCACCTGGGAATACCAGGTGCTGTAAGCTTTTCCCCTCTTGCTTCCATTACCATGGTCTTGTTATACATTACTAGTTTGTTATCTGAAACCCAACATAGATGAAGTTGCATAAGTAGTCTTGATGAGAGCTCTGCAATGGCTTACGGTCACACTACCCTGAGAACGCCCGATCTCGTCTGATCTCGGAAGCTAAGCAGGGTTTGGCCTGGTTAGTACTTGGATGGGAGACCACCTGGGAATACCAGGTGCTGTAAGCTTTTCCCCTCTTGCTTCCATTACCATGGTCTTGTTATACATTACTAGTTTGTTATCTGAAACCCAACATAGATGAAGTTGCATAAGTAGTCTTGATGAGAGCTCTGCAATGGCTTACGGTCACACTACCCTGAGAACGCCCGATCTCGTCTGATCTCGGAAGCTAAGCAGGGTTTGGCCTGGTTAGTACTTGGATGGGAGACCACCTGGGAATACCAGGTGCTGTAAGCTTTTCCCCTCTTGCTTCCATTACCATGGTCTTGTTATACATTACTAGTTTGTTATCTGAAACCCAACATAGATGAAGTTGCATAAGTAGTCTTGATGAGAGTTCTGCAATGGCTTACGGTCACGCTACCCTGAGAACGCCCGATCTCGTCTGATCTCGGAAGCTAAGCAGGGTTTGGCCTGGTTAGTAAATGGATGGGAGACCACCTGGGAATACCAGGTGCTGTAAGCTTTTCCCCTCTTGCTTCCATTACCATGGTCTTGTTATACATTACTAGTTTGTTATCTGAAACCCAACATAGAAGAAGTTGCATAAGTAGTCTTGATGAGAGCTCTGCAATGGCTTACGGTCACACTACCCTGAGAACGCCCGATCTCGTCTGATCTCGGAAGCTAAGCAGGGTTTGGCCTGGTTAGTACTTGGATGGGAGACCACCTGGGAATACCAGGTGCTGTGAGCTTTTCCCCTCTTGCTTCCATTACCATGGTCTTGTTATACATTACTAGTTTGTTATCTGAAACCCAACATAGATGAAGTTGCATAAGTAGTCTTGATGAGAGCTCTGCAATGGCTTACGGTCACGCTACCCTGAGAACGCCCGATCTCGTCTGATCTCGGAAGCTAAGCAGGGTTTGGCCTGGTTAGTACTTGGATGGGAGACCACCTGGGAATACCAGGTGCTGTAAGCTTTTCCCCTCTTGCTTCCATTACCATGGTCTTGTTATACATTACTAGTTTGTTATCTGAAACCCAACATAGATGAAGTTGCATAAGTAGTCTTGATGAGAGCTCTGCAATGGCTTACGGTCACACTACCCTGAGAACGTCCGATCTCGTCTGATCTCGGAAGCTAAGCAGGGTTTGGCCTGGTTAGTACTTGGATGGGAGACCACCTGGGAATACCAGGTGCTGTAAGCTTTTCCCCTCTTGCTTCCATTACCATGGTCTTGTTATACATTACTAGTTTGTTATCTGAAACCCAACATAGATGAAGTTGCATAAGTAGTCTTGATGAGAGCTCTGCAATGGCTTACGGTCACACTACCCTGAGAACGCCCGATCTCGTCTGATCTCGGAAGCTAAGCAGGGTTTGGCCTGGTTAGTACTTGGATGGGAGACCACCTGGGAATACCAGGTGCTGTAAGCTTTTCCCCTCTTGCTTCCATTACCATGGTCTTGATATACATTACTAGTTTGTTATCTGAAACCCAACATAGATGAAGTTGCATAAGTAGTCTTGATGAGAGCTCTGCAATGGCTTACGGTCACACTACCCTGAGAACGCCCGATCTCGTCTGATCTCGGAAGCTAAGCAGGGTTTGGCCTGGTTAGTACTTGGATGGGAGACCACCTGGGAATACCAGGTGCTGTAAGCTTTTCCCCTCTTGCTTCCATTACCATGGTCTTGTTATACATTACTAGTTTGTTATCTGAAACCCAACATAGATGAAGTTGCATAAGTAGTCTTGATGAGAGCTCTGCAATGGCTTACGGTCACACTACCCTGAGAACGCCCGATCTCGTCTGATCTCGGAAGCTAAGCAGGGTTTGGCCTGGTTAGTACTTGGATGGGAGACCACCTGGGAATACCAGGTGCTGTAAGCTTTTCCCCTCTTGCTTCCATTACCATGGTCTTGTTATACATTACTAGTTTGTTATCTGAAACCCAACATAGATGAAGTTGCATAAGTAGTCTTGATGAGAGCTCTGCAATGGCTTACGGTCACACTACCCTGAGAACGACCGATCTCGTCTGATCTCGGAAGCTAAGCAGGGTTTGGCCTGGTTAGTACTTGGATGGGAGACCACCTGGGAATACCAGGTGCTGTAAGCTTTTCCCCTCTTGCTTCCATTACCATGGTCTTGTTATACATTACTAGTTTGTTATCTGAAACCCAACATAGATGAAGTTGCATAAGTAGTCTTGATGAGAGCTCTGCAATGGCTTACGGTCACACTACCCTGAGAACGCCCGATCTCGTCTGATCTCGGAAGCTAAGCAGGGTTTGGCCTGGTTAGTACTTGGATGGGAGACCACCTGGGAATACCAGGTGCTGTAAGCTTTTCCCCTCTTGCTTCCATTACCATGGTCTTGTTATACATTACTAGTTTGTTATCTGAAACCCAACATAGATGAAGTTGCATAAGTAGTCTTGATGAGAGCTCTGCAATGGCTTACGGTCACGCTACCCTGAGAACGCCCGATCTCGTCTGATCTCGGAAGCTAAGCAGGGTTTGGCCTGGTTAGTACTTGGATGGGAGACCACCTGGGAATACCAGGTGCTGTAAGCTTTTCCCCTCTTGCTTCCATTACCATGGTCTTGTTATACATTACTAGTTTGTTATCTGAAACCCAACATAGATGAAGTTGCATAAGTAGTCTTGATGAGAGCTCTACAATGGCTTACGGTCACACTACCCTGAGAACGCCCGATCTCGTCTGATCTCGGAAGCTAAGCAGGGTTTGGCCTGGTTAGTACTTGGATGGGAGACCACCTGGGAATACCAGGTGCTGTAAGCTTTTCCCCTCTTGCTTCCATTACCATGGTCTTGTTATACATTACTAGTTTGTTATCTGAAACCCAACATAGATGAAGTTGCATAAGTAGTCTTGATGAGAGCTCTGCAATGGCTTACGGTCACACTACCCTGAGAACGCCCGATCTCGTCTGATCTCGGAAGCTAAGCAGGGTTTGGCCTGGTTAGTACTTGGATGGGAGACCACCTGGGAATACCAGGTGCTGTAAGCTTTTCCCCTCTTGCTTCCATTACCATGGTCTTGTTATACATTACTAGTTTGTTATCTGAAACCCAACATAGATGAAGTTGCATAAGTAGTCTTGATGAGAGCTCTGCAATGGCTTACGGTCACACTACCCTGAGAACGCCCGATCTCGTCTGATCTCGGAAGCTAAGCAGGGTTTGGCCTGGTTAGTACTTGGATGGGAGACCACCTGGGAATACCAGGTGCTGTAAGCTTTTCCCCTCTTGCTTCCATTACCATGGTCTTGTTATACATTACTAGTTTGTTATCTGAAACCCAACATAGATGAAGATGCATAAGTAGTCTTGATGAGAGCTCTGCAATGGCTTACGGTCACACTACCCTGAGAACGCCCGATCTCGTCTGATCTCGGAAGCTAAGCAGGGTTTGGCCTGGTTAGTACTTGGATGAGAGACCACCTGGGAATACCAGGTGCTGTAAGCTTTTCCCCTCTTGCTTCCATTACCATGGTCTTGTTATACATTACTAGTTTGTTATCTGAAACCCAACATAGATGAAGTTGCATAAGTAGTCTTGATGAGAGCTCTGCAATGGCTTACGGTCACACTACCCTGAGAACGCCCGATCTCGTCTGATCTCGGAAGCTAAGCAGGGTTTGGCCTGGTTAGTACTTGGATGAGAGACCACCTGGGAATACCAGGTGCTGTAAGCTTTTCCCCTCTTGCTTCCATTACCATGGTCTTGTTATACATTACTAGTTTGTTATCTGAAACCCAACATAGATGAAGTTGCATAAGTAGTCTTGATGAGAGCTCTGCAATGGCTTACGGTCACACTACCCTGAGAACGCCCGATCTCGTCTGATCTCGGAAGCTAAGCAGGGTTTGGCCTGGTTAGTACTTGGATGGGAGACCACCTGGGAATACCAGGTGCTGTAAGCTTTTCCCCTCTTGCTTCCATTACCATGGTCTTGTTATACATTACTAATTTGTTATCTGAAACCCAACATAGATGAAGTTGCATAAGTAGTCTTGATGAGAGCTCTGCAATGGCTTACGGTCACACTACCCTGAGAACGCCCGATCTCGTCTGATCTCGGAAGCTAAGCAGGGTTTGGCCTGGTTAGTACTTGGATGGGAGACCACCTGGGAATACCAGGTGCTGTAAGCTTTTCCCCTCTTGCTTCCATTACCATGGTCTTGTTATACATTACTAGTTTGTTATCTGAAACCCAACATAGATGAAGTTGCATAAGTAGTCTTGATGAGAGCTCTGCAATGGCTTACGGTCACACTACCCTGAGAACGCCCGATCTCGTCTGATCTCGGAAGCTAAGCAGGGTTTGGCCTGGTTAGTACTTGGATGGGAGACCACCTGGGAATACCAGGTGCTGTAAGCTTTTCCCCTCTTGCTTCCATTACCATGGTCTTGTTATACATTACTAGTTTGTTATCTGAAACCCAACATAGATGAAGTTGCATAAGTAGTCTTGATGAGAGCTCTGCAATGGCTTACGGTCACACTACCCTGGGAACGCCCGATCTCGTCTGATCTCGGAAGCTAAGCAGGGTTTGGCCTGGTTAGTACTTGGATGGGAGACCACCTGGGAATACCAGGTGCTGTAAGCTTTTCCCCTCTTGCTTCCATTACCATGGTCTTGTTATACATTACTAGTTTGTTATCTGAAACCCAACATAGATGAAGTTGCATAAGTAGTCTTGATGAGAGCTCTGCAATGGCTTACGGTCACACTACCCTGAGAACGCCCGATCTCGTCTGATCTCGGAAGCTAAGCAGGGTTTGGCCTGGTTAGTACTTGGATGGGAGACCACCTGGGAATACCAGGTGCTGTAAGCTTTTTCCCTCTTGCTTCCATTACCATGGTCTTGTTATACATTACTAGTTTGTTATCTGAAACCCAACATAGATGAAGTTGCATAAGTAGTCTTGATGAGAGCTCTGCAATGGCTTACGGTCACACTACCCTGAGAACGCCCGATCTCGTCTGATCTCGGAAGCTAAGCAGGGTTTGGCCTGGTTAGTACTTGGATGGGAGACCACCTGGGAATACCAGGTGCTGTAAGCTTTTCCCTTCTTGCTTCCATTACCATGGTCTTGTTATACATTACTAGTTTGTTATCTGAAACCCAACATAGATGAAGTTGCATAAGTAGTCTTGATGAGAGCTCTGCAATGGCTTACGGTCACACTATCCTGAGAACGCCCGATCTCGTCTGATCTCGGAAGCTAAGCAGGGTTTGGCCTGGTTAGTACTTGGATGGGAGACCACCTGGGAATACCAGGTGCTGTAAGCTTTTCCCCTCTTGCTTCCATTACCATGGTCTTGTTATACATTACTAGTTTGTTATCTGAAACCCAACATAGATGAAGTTGCATAAGTAGTCTTGATGAGAGCTCTGCAATGGCTTACGGTCACACTGCCCTGAGAACGCCCGATCTCGTCTGATCTCGGAAGCTAAGCAGGGTTTGGCCTGGTTAGTACTTGGATGGGAGACCACCTGGGAATACCAGGTGCTGTAAGCTTTTCCCCTCTTGCTTCCATTACCATGGTCTTGTTATACATTACTAGTTTGTTATCTGAAACCCAACATAGATGAAGTTGCATAAGTAGTCTTGATGAGAGCTCTGCAATGGCTTACGGTCACACTACCCTGAGAACGCCCGATATTGTCTGATCTCGGAAGCTAAGCAGGGTTTGGCCTGGTTAGTACTTGGATGGGAGACCACCTGGGAATACCAGGTGCTGTAAGCTTTTCCCCTCTTGCTTCCATTACCATGGTCTTGTTATACATTACTAGTTTGTTATCTGAAACCCAACATAGATGAAGTTGCATAAGTAGTCTTGATGAGAGCTCTGCAATGGCTTACGGTCACACTACCCTGAGAACGCCCGATCTCGTCTGATCTCGGGAGCTAAGCAGGGTTTGGCCTGGTTAGTACTTGGATGGGAGACCACCTGGGAATACCAGGTGCTGTAAGCTTTTCCCCTCTTGCTTCCATTACCATGGTCTTGTTATACATTACTAGTTTGTTATCTGAAACCCAACATAGATGAAGTTGCATAAGTAGTCTTGATGAGAGCTCTGCAATGGCTTACGGTCACAATACCCTGAGAACGCCCGATCTCGTCTGATCTCGGAAGCTAAGCAGGGTTTGGCCTGGTTAGTACTTGGATGGGAGACCACCTGGGAATACCAGGTGCTGTAAGCTTTTCCCCTCTTGCTTCCATTACCATGGTCTTGTTATACATTACTAGTTTGTTATCTGAAACCCAACATAGATGAAGTTGCATAAGTAGTCTTGATGAGAGCTCTGCAATGGCTTACGGCCACACTACCCTGAGAACGCCCGATCTCGTCTGATCTCGGAAGCTAAGCAGGGTTTGGCCTGGTTAGTACTTGGATGGGAGACCACCTGGGAATACCAGGTGTTGTAAGCTTTTCCCCTCTTGCTTCCATTACCATGGTCTTGTTATACATTACTACTTTGTTATCTGAAACCCAACATAGATGAAGTTGCATAAGTAGTCTTGATGAGAGCTCTGCAATGGCTTACGGTCACACTACCCTGAGAACGCCCGATCTTGTCTGATCTCGGAAGCTAAGCAGGGTTTGGCCTGGTTAGTACTTGGATGGGAGACCACCTGGGAATACCAGGTGCTGTAAGCTTTTCCCCTCTTGCTTCCATTACCATGGTCTTGTTATACATTACTAGTTTGTTATCTGAAACCCAACATAGATGAAGTTGCATAAGTAGTCTTGATGAGAGCTCTGCAATGGCTTACGGTCACACTACCCTGAGAACGCCCGATCTCGTCTGATCTCGGAAGCTAAGCAGGGTTTGGCCTGGTTAGTACTTGGATGGGAGACCACCTGGGAATACCAGGTCCTGTAAGCTTTTCCCCTCTTGCTTCCATTACCATGGTCTTGTTATACATTACTAGTTTGTTATCTGAAACCCAACATAGATGAAGTTGCATAAGTAGTCTTGATGAGAGCTCTGCAATGGCTTACGGTCACACTACCCTGAGAACGCCCGATCTCGTCTGATCTCGGAAGCTAAGCAGGGTTTGGCCTGGTTAGTACTTGGATGGGAGACCACCTGGGAATATCAGGTGCAGTAAGCTTTTCCCCTCTTGCTTCCATTACCATGGTCTTGTTATACATTACTAGTTTGTTATCTGAAACCCAACATAGATGAAGTTGCATAAGTAGTCTTGATGAGAGCTCTGCAATGGCTTACGGTCACACTACCCTGAGAACGCCCGATCTCGTCTGATCTCGGAAGCTAAGCAGGGTTTGGCCTGGTTAGTACTTGGATGGGAGACCACCTGGGAATACCAGGTGCTGTAAGCTTTTCCCCTCTTGCTTCCATTACCATGGTCTTATTAAGTTGGCTTGTCAAAGCCAACTTACTGTTCTTCTTATTCTTCTTATTATTATTATTATTATTATTATTATTCTACGCTAAAATTTCTCAACGCTACTCCTCCTACAGTTTTCGAGCTAGAACCACCAAACTTCACAGGATGGTAGAACCCATAGCCGTGGAGTGTGCTTGTGCTTTTCTAAGCGATCGGAGAACCAGGGTTCTAGCACGGTTCCGTCAAAGTCACTTTTTTCCCCATAGACTTCCATTCACACTTTTTTCAAACTGCTCTAAAAGTCACAATTTTCAAGCTAGAACCACGAAATTTACAAGACATACAGAACTTGCAGAGACGTTTCAGACGATATGATGATCTCACCGATACGATTTACGGTTTTCGTAAAATTATCGTACGAACTTTCCCCATAGGAATGAATGGGCGGAATGTTGGCCATCTCACACACACCAGCCGATCCTGCGCACGGCCCCCCTCTCTGCCCTGCTCCTCAGTACTGTATCTGTATGGAGAAGAGACTGCTGAACACAACCCACACCAGAACCAATACAACACTACACACACAGCACACTACACACACGCACACACCACACATACACCACACCACACACCACACATACACCACACATACACCACACCACACACACTTCACACCACACATACACCACACCACACATACACCACACCACACATACCCCACACCCCACACAAACTCCACACACCACACACCAAACCCCACACACACACCACACACTCTACACACAACACACAGTCCACACTCCACACCACACACACTTCACACCACACACACTCCACACCACACACTCCACACTTCACAACCCCACTCCACAGCCCACACCACACACACTCTACACACCACACACACCCCACACCACACACAGTCCACAGCCCACACTACACACACTCCACACCACACACTACACACATTCCACACCACACATACCCCACACCACATACTCCACATCCCACCCCAAACACACTCCACACCCCACGCCACACACAACCAACACCACACCACACACTCTGCACACCCCACACACTCCACACTCCACGCACTCCACACCACAAACACTTCAAACCACACATACCCCACACCACACACGCTTCAAACCACACATAACCCACACCACACACACACTCCACACCACACAAACCCCACACCACACACACTCCACACCACACACTCCACACTTCACACCCCACTCCACAGCCCACACCACACACACTCTACACACCACACACACCCCACACCACACACAGTCCACAGCCCACACTACACACACTCCACACCACACACTTCACACATTCCACACCACACATACCCCACACCACATACTCCACATCCCATCCCAAACACACTCCACACCCCACCCCACACACAACCAACACCACACCACACACTCTACACACCCCACACACTCCACACCCCACGCACTCCACACCACAAACACTTCAAACCACACATACCCCACACCACACACGCTTCAAACCACACATAACCCACACCACACACACACTCCACACCACACAAACCCCACACCACACACACTTTAAACCACACACACTCCACAACTCACATAGCCCACACCACACACTCCACCCCACACACACTTCATACCCCACACCACACACACTTTAAACCACACACAAACTCCACAGCTCACATACCCCACACCACACACACTCCACCACACACATACCACACACACTTCACACCCCACACCACACATACCCCACACCACACACACTTCAAACCACACATACCCCACACCACACACACTTCAAACCACACATACCCCACACCACACACACTTCAAACCAAACATACCCCACACCACACACACTTCAAACCACACATACCCCACACCACACACACTCCACACCACACAAACCCCACACCACACACACTTCAAACCACACAAACCCCACACCACACACACTTCAAACCACACATACCCCACACCACACACACTTCAAACCACACATACCCCACACCACACACACTCCACACCACACAAACCCCACACCACACACACTTCAAACCAAACATACCCCACACCACACACACTTCAAACCACACATACCCCACACCACACACACTTCAAACCACACAAACCCCACACCACACACACTTCAAACCACACAAACCCCACACCACACACACTTCAAACCACACATACCCCACACCACACACACTTCAAACCACACATACCCCACACCACACACACTTCAAACCACACATACCCCACACCACACACACTCCACACCACACAAACCCCACACCACACACACTCCACCCCACACATACCACACACAATTCACACCACACCCTATACACATTCCACACCACACATACCCCACACCAAACACACTCCACCCCACACACACTACACACCACACACCCCACACCACACACAGTCTACACCCCACACTACACACACTCCACACCACACCCTACACACATTCCACACCACACATACCCCACACCAAACACACTCCACCCCACACACCACACATACCCCACACCACACACACTTCAAACCACACATACCCCACACCACACACAATCCACACCACACAAACCCTACACACATTCCACACCACACATACCCCACACCAAACACACTCCACCCCACACATACCCCACACCACACACACTTCAAACCACACATACCCCACACCACACACAATCCACACCACACAAACCCCACACCACACACACTTTAAACCACACACACTCCACAGCTCACATACCCCACACCACACACACTCCACCCCACACATACCACACACAATTCACACCACACCCTACACACATTCCACACCACACATACCCCACACCAAACACACTCCACCCCACACACACTACACACCACACACACCCCACACCACACACAGTCTACACCCCACACTACACACACTCCACACCACACCCTACACACACTCCACACCACACCCTACACACATTCCACACCACACATACCCCACACCAAACACACTCCACCCCACACACCACACATACCCCACACCACACACACTTCAAACCACACATACCCCACACCACACAAACCCCCCACCACACACACTTTAAACCACACACACTCCACAGCTCACATACCCCACACTACACACACTCCACCCCACACATACCACACACAATTCACCCAACACCACACACTCCACACCACACATACCCCACACCACACACACTTTAAACCACACACACACTCGATAGCTCATATACCCCACACCACACACACTCCACCCCACACACACTTCACACCACACATACCCCACACCACACACACTCCACACCACACATACTCCACACACCACACCACACTCTCTACACACCATACCACACACACTCCACAACACACACACTCCACACCTGATACACACAACTCACCCCACACTCCACCACACATACACCACACTCCACACCACATTCCAAACACACCACACCAAACACACTCCACAACCCACTCCACACCCCACACACTCCACACCACACACACACTACACAACTATTTGACTATTTGACAAGCCAACTTAAAGTTCGTTCACGAACTTTGCCTTTTCTAGTTATACATTACTAGTTTGTTATCTGGAACCCAACATAGATGAAGTTGCATAAGTAGTCTTGATGAGAGCTCTGCAATGGCTTACGGTCACACTACCCTGAGAAAGCCCGATCTCGTCTGATCTCGGAAGCTAAGCAGGGTTTGGCCTGGTTAGTACTTGGATGGGAGACCACCTGGGAATACCAGGTGCTGTAAGCTTTTCCCCTCTTGCTTCCATCACCATGGTCTTGTTATACATTACTAGTTTGTTATCTGAAACCCAACATAGATGAAGTTGCATAAGTAGTCTTGATGAGAGCTCTGCAACGGCTTACGGTCACACTACCCTGAGAACGCCCGATCTCGTCTGATCTCGGAAGCTAAGCAGGGTTTGGCCTGGTTAGTACTTGGATGGGAGACCACCTGGGAATACCAGGTGCTGTAAGCTTTTCCCCTCTTGCTTCCATTACCATGGTCTTGTTATACATTACTAGTTTGTTTTCTGAAACCCAACATAGATGAAGTTGCATAAGTAGTCTTGATGAGAGCTCTGCAATAGCTTACGGTCACACTACCCTGAGAACGCCCGATCTCGTCTGATCTCGGAAGCTAAGCAGGGTTTGGCCTGGTTAGTACTTGGATGGGAGACCACCTGGGAATACCAGGTGCTGTAAGCTTTTCCCCTCTTGCTTCCATTACCATGGTCTTGTTATACATTACTAGTTTGTTATCTGAAACCCAACATAGATGAAGTTGCATAAGTAGTCTTGATGAGAGCTCTGCAATGGCTTACGGTCACACTACCCTGAGAACGCCCGATCTCGTCTGATCTCGGAAGCTAAGCAGGGTTTGGCCTGGTTAGTACTTGGATGGGAGACCACCTGGGAATACCAGGTGCTGTAAGCTTTTCCCCTCTTGCTTCCATTACCATGGTCTTGTTATACATTACTAGTTTGTTATCTGAAACCCAACATAGATGAAGTTGCATAAGTAGTCTTGATGAGAGCTCTGCAATGTTTTACGGCCACACTACCCTGAGAACGCCGGATCTCGTCTGATCTCGGAAGCTAAGCAGGGTTTGGCCTGGTTAGTACTTGGATGGGAGACCACCTGGGAATACCAGGTGCTGTAAGCTTTTCCCCTCTTGCTTCCATTACCATGGTCTTGTTATACATTACTACTTTGTTATCTGAAACCCAACATAGATGAAGTTGCATAAGTAGTCTTGATGAGAGCTCTGCAATGGCTTACGGTCACACTACCCTGAGAATGCCCGATCTCGTCTGATCTCGGAAGCTAAGCAGGGTTTGGCCTGGTTAGTACTTGGATGGGAGACCACCTGGGAATACCAGGTGCTGTAAGCTTTTCCCCTCTTGCTTCCATTACCATGGTCTTGTTATACATTACTAGTTTGTTATCTGAAACCCAACATAGATGAAGTTGCATAAGTAGTCTTGATGAGAGCTCTGCAATGGCTTACGGTCACACTACCCTGAGAACGCCCGATCTCGTCTGATCTCGGAAGCTAAGCAGGGTTTGGCCTGGTTAGTACTTGGATGGGAGACCACCTGGGAATATCAGGTGCAGTAAGCTTTTCCCCTCTTGCTTCCATTACCATGGTCTTGTTATACATTACTAGTTTGTTATCTGAAACCCAACATAGATGAAGTTGCATAAGTAGTCTTGATGAGAGCTCTGCAATGGCTTACGGTCACACTACCCTGAGAACGCCCGATCTCGTCTGATCTCGGAAGCTAAGCAGGGTTTGGCCTGGTTAGTACTTGGATGGGAGACCACCTGGGAATACCAGGTGCTGTAAGCTTTTCCCCTCTTGCTTCCATTACCATGGTCTTGTTATACATTACTAGTTTGTTATCTGGAACCCAACATAGATGAAGTTGCATAAGTAGTCTTGATGAGAGCTCTGCAATGGCTTACGGTCACGCTACCCTGAGAACGCCCGATCTCGTCTGATCTCGGAAGCTAAGCAGGGTTTGGCCTGGTTAGTACTTGGATGGGAGACCACCTGGGAATACCAGGTGCTGTAAGCTTTTCCCCTCTTGCTTCCATTACCATGGTCTTGTTATACATTACTAGTTTGTTATCTGAAACCCAACATAGATGAAGTTGCATAAGTAGTCTTGATGAGAGCTCTGCAACGGCTTACGGTCACACTACCCTGAGAACGCCCGATCTCGTCTGATCTCGGAAGCTAAGCAGGGTTTGGCCTGGTTAGTACTTGGATGGGAGACCACCTGGGAATACCAGGTGCTGTAAGCTTTTCCCCTCTTGCTTCCATTACCATGGTCTTGTTATACATTACTAGTTTGTTTTCTGAAACCCAACATAGATGAAGTTGCATAAGTAGTCTTGATGAGAGCTCTGCAATGGCTTACGGTCACACTACCCTGAGAACGCCCGATCTCGTCTGATCTCGGAAGCTAAGCAGGGTTTGGCCTGGTTAGTACTTGGATGGGAGACCACCTGGGAATACCAGGTGCTGTAAGCTTTTCCCCTCTTGCTTCCATTACCATGGTCTTGTTATACATTACTAGTTTGTTATCTGAAACCCAACATAGATGAAGTTGCATAAGTAGTCTTGATGAGAGCTCTGCAACGGCTTACGGTCACACTACCCTGAGAACGCCCGATCTCGTCTGATCTCGGAAGCTAAGCAGGGTTTGGCCTGGTTAGTACTTGGATGGGAGACCACCTGGGAATATCAGGTGCAGTAAGCTTTTCCCCTCTTGCTTCCATTACCATGGTCTTGTTATACATTACTAGTTTGTTTTCTGAAACCCAACATAGATGAAGTTGCATAAGTAGTCTTGATGAGAGCTCTGCAATGGCTTACGGTCACACTACCCTGAGAACGCCCGATCTCGTCTGATCTCGGAAGCTAAGCAGGGTTTGGCCTGGTTAGTACTTGGATGGGAGACCACCTGGGAATACCAGGTGCTGTAAGCTTTTCCCCTCTTGCTTCCATTACCATGGTCTTGTTATACATTACTAGTTTGTTATCTGAAACCCAACATAGATGAAGTTGCATAAGTAGTCTTGATGAGAGCTCTGCAATGGCTTACGGTCACACTACCCTGAGAACGCCCGATCTCGTCTGATCTCGGAAGCTAAGCAGGGTTTGGCCTGGTTAGTACTTGGATGGGAGACCACCTGGGAATATCAGGTGCAGTAAGCTTTTCCCCTCTTGCTTCCATTACCATGGTCTTGTTATACATTACTAGTTTGTTATCTGAAACCCAACATAGATGAAGTTGCATAAGTAGTCTTGATGAGAGCTCTGCAATGGCTTACGGTCACACTACCCTGAGAACGCCCGATCTCGTCTGATCTCGGAAGCTAAGCAGGGTTTGGCCTGGTTAGTACTTGGATGGGAGACCACCTGGGAATACCAGGTGCTGTAAGCTTTTCCCCTCTTGCTTCCATTACCATGGTCTTGTTATACATTACTAGTTTGTTATCTGAAACCCAACATAGATGAAGTTGCATAAGTAGTCTTGATGAGAGCTCTGCAATGGCTTACGGTCACACTACCCTGAGAACGCCCGATCTCGTCTGATCTCGGAAGCTAAGCAGGGTTTGGCCTGGTTAGTACTTGGATGGGAGACCACCTGGGAATACCAGGTGCTGTAAGCTTTTCCCCTCTTGCTTCCATTACCATGGTCTTGTTATACATTACTAGTTTGTTATCTGAAACCCAACATAGATGAAGTTGCATAAGTAGTCTTGATGAGAGCTCTGCAATGGCTTACGGTCACACTACCCTGAGAACGCCCGATCTCGTCTGATCTCGGAAGCTAAGCAGGGTTTGGCCTGGTTAGTACTTGGATGGGAGACCACCTGGGAATACCAGGTGCTGTAAGCTTTTCCCCTCTTGCTTCCATTACCATGGTCTTGTTATACATTACTAGTTTGTTATCTGAAACCCAACATAGATGAAGTTGCATAAGTAGTCTTGATGAGAGCTCTGCAATGGCTTACGGTCACACTACCCTGAGAACGCCCGATCTCGTCTGATCTCGGAAGCTAAGCAGGGTTTGGCCTGGTTAGTACTTGGATGGGAGACCACCTGGGAATACCAGGTGCTGTAAGCTTTTCCCCTCTTGCTTCCATTACCATGGTCTTGTTATACATTACTAGTTTGTTATCTGAAACCCAACATAGATGAAGTTGCATAAGTAGTCTTGATGAGAGCTCTGCAATGGCTTACGGTCACACTACCCTGAGAACGCCCGATCTCGTCTGATCTCGGAAGCTAAGCAGGGTTTGGCCTGGTTAGTACTTGGATGGGAGACCACCTGGGAATACCAGGTGCTGTAAGCTTTTCCCCTCTTGCTTCCATTACCATGGTCTTGTTATACATTACTAGTTTGTTATCTGAAACCCAACATAGATGAAGTTGCATAAGTAGTCTTGATGAGAGCTCTGCAATGGCTTACGGTCACACTACCCTGAGAACGCCCGATCTCGTCTGATCTCGGAAGCTAAGCAGGGTTTGGCCTGGTTAGTACTTGGATGGGAGACCACCTGGGAATACCAGGTGCTGTAAGCTTTTCCCCTCTTGCTTCCATTACCATGGTCTTGTTATACATTACTAGTTTGTTATCTGAAACCCAACATAGATGAAGTTGCATAAGTAGTCTTGATGAGAGCTCTGCAATGGCTTACGGTCACACTACCCTGAGAACGCCCGATCTCGTCTGATCTCGGAAGCTAAGCAGGGTTTGGCCTGGTTAGTACTTGGATGGGAGACCACCTGGGAATACCAGGTGCTGTAAGCTTTTCCCCTCTTGCTTCCATTACCATGGTCTTGTTATACATTACAAGTTTGTTATCTGAAACCCAACATAGATGAAGTTGCATAAGTAGTCTTGATGAGAGCTCTGCAATGGCTTACGGTCACACTACCCTGAGAACGGCCGATCTCGTCTGATCTCGGAAGCTAAGCAGGGTTTGGCCTGGTTAGTACTTGGATGGGAGACCACCTGGGAATACCAGGTGCTGTAAGCTTTTCCCCTCTTGCTTCCATTACCATGGTCTTGTTATACATTACTAGTTTGTTATCTGAAACCCAACATAGATGAAGTTGCATAAGTAGTCTTGATGAGAGCTCTGCAATGGCTTACGGTCACACTACCCTGAGAACGCCCGATCTCGTCTGATCTCGGAAGCTAAGCAGGGTTTGGCCTGGTTAGTACTTGGATGGGAGACCACCTGGGAATACCAGGTGCTGTAAGCTTTTCCCCTCTTGCTTCCATTACCATGGTCTTGTTATACATTACTAGTTTGTTATCTGAAACCCAACATAGATGAAGTTGCATAAGTAGTCTTGATGAGAGCTCTGCAATGGCTTACGTTCACACTACCCTGAGAACGCCCGATCTCGTCTGATATCGGAAGCTAAGCAGGGTTTGGCCTGGTTAGTACTTGGATGGGAGACCACCTGGGAATACCAGGTGCTGTAAGCTTTTCCCCTCTTGCTTCCATTACCATGGTCTTGTTATACATTACTAGTTTGTTATCTGAAACCCAACATAGATGAAGTTGCATAAGTAGTCTTGATGAGAGCTCTGCAATGGCTTACGGTCACACTACCCTGAGAACGCCCGATCTCGTCTGATCTCGGAAGCTAAGCAGGGTTTGGCCTGGTTAGTACTTGGATGGGAGACCACCTGGGAATACCAGGTGCTGTAAGCTTTTCCCCTCTTGCTTCCATTACCATGGTCTTGTTATACATTACTAGTTTGTTATCTGAAACCCAACATAGATGAAGTTGCATAAGTAGTCTTGATGAGAGCTCTGCAATGGCTTACGGTCACACTACCCTGAGAACGCCCGATCTCGTCTGATCTCGGAAGCTAAGCAGGGTTTGGCCTGGTTAGTACTTGGATGGGAGACCACCTGGGAATACCAGGTGCTGTAAGCTTTTCCCCTCTTGCTTCCATTACCATGGTCTTGTTATACATTACTAGTTTGTTATCTGAAACCCAACATAGATGAAGTTGCATAAGTAGTCTTGATGAGAGCTCTGCAATGGCTTACGGTCACACTACCCTGAGAACGCCCGATCTCGTCTGATCTCGGAAGCTAAGCAGGGTTTGGCCTGGTTAGTACTTGGATGGGAGACCACCTGGGAATACCAGGTGCTGTAAGCTTTTCCCCTCTTGCTTCCATTACCATGGTCTTGTTATACATTACAAGTTTGTTATCTGAAACCCAACATAGATGAAGTTGCATAAGTAGTCTTGATGAGAGCTCTGCAATGGCTTACGGTCACACTACCCTGAGAACGGCCGATCTCGTCTGATCTCGGAAGCTAAGCAGGTTTTGGCCTGGTTAGTACTTGGATGGGAGACCACCTGGGAATACCAGGTGCTGTAAGCTTTTCCCCTCTTGCTTCCATTACCATGGTCTTGTTATACATTACTAGTTTGTTATCTGAAACCCAACATAGATGAAGTTGCATAAGTAGTCTTGATGAGAGCTCTGCAATGGCTTACGGTCACACTACCCTGAGAACGCCCGATCTCGTCTGATCTCGGAAGCTAAGCAGGGTTTGGCCTGGTTAGTACTTGGATGGGAGACCACCTGGGAATACCAGGTGCTGTAAGCTTTTCCCCTCTTGCTTCCATTACCATGGTCTTGTTATACATTACTAGTTTGTTATCTGAAACCCAACATAAATGAAGTTGCATAAGTAGTCTTGATGAGAGCTCTGCAATGGCTTACGGTCACACTACCCTGAGAACGCCCGATCTCGTCTGATCTCGGAAGCTAAGCAGGGTTTGGCCTGGTTAGTACTTGGATGGGAGACCACCTGGGAATACCAGGTGCTGTAAGCTTTTCCCCTCTTGCTTCCATTACCATGGTCTTGTTATACATTACTAGTTTGTTATCTGAAACCCAACATAGATGAAGTTGCATAAGTAGTCTTGATGAGAGCTCTGCAATGGCTTACGGTCACACTACCCTGAGAATGCCCGATCTCGTCTGATCTCGGAAGCTAAGCAGGGTTTGGCCTGGTTAGTACTTGGATGGGAGACCACCTGGGAATACCAGGTGCTGTAAGCTTTTCCCCTCTTGCTTCCATTACCATGGTCTTGTTATACATTACTAGTTTGTTATCTGAAACCCAACATAGATGAAGTTGCATAAGTAGTCTTGATGAGAGCTCTGCAATGGCTTACGGTCACACTACCCTGAGAACGCCCGATCTCGTCTGATCTCGGAAGCTAAGCAGGGTTTGGCCTGGTTAGTACTTGGATGGGAGACCACCTGGGAATACCAGGTGCTGTAAGCTTTTCCCCTCTTGCTTCCATTACCATGGTCTTGTTATACATTACTAATTTGTTATCTGAAACCCAACATAGATGAAGTTGCATAAGTAGTCTTGATGAGAGCTCTGCAATGGCTTACGGTCACACTACCCTGAGAACGCCCGATCTCGTCTGATCTCGGAAGCTAAGCAGGGTTTGGCCTGGTTAGTACTTGGATGGGAGACCACCTGGGAATACCAGGTGCTGTAAGCTTTTCCCCTCTTGCTTCCATTACCATGGTCTTGTTATACATTACTAGTTTGTTATCTGAAACCCAACATAGATGAAGTTGCATAAGTAGTCTTGATGAGAGCTCTGCAATGGCTTACGGTCACACTACCCTGAGAACGCCCGATCTCGTCTGATCTCGGAAGCTAAGCAGGGTTTGGCCTGGTTAGTACTTGGATGGGAGACCACCTGGGAATACCAGGTGCTGTAAGCTTTTCCCCTCTTGCTTCCATTACCATGGTCTTGTTATACATTACTAGTTTGTTATCTGAAACCCAACATAGATGAAGTTGCATAAGTAGTCTTGATGAGAGCTCTGCAATGGCTTACGGTCACACTACCCTGGGAACGCCCGATCTCGTCTGATCTCGGAAGCTAAGCAGGGTTTGGCCTGTTTAGTACTTGGATGGGAGACCACCTGGGAATACCAGGTGCTGTAAGCTTTTCCCCTCTTGCTTCCATTACCATGGTCTTGTTATACATTACTAGTTTGTTATCTGAAACCCAACATAGATGAAGTTGCATAAGTAGTCTTGATGAGAGCTCTGCAATGGCTTACGGTCACACTACCCTGAGAACGCCCGATCTCGTCTGATCTCGGAAGCTAAGCAGGGTTTGGCCTGGTTAGTACTTGGATGGGAGACCACCTGGGAATACCAGGTGCTGTAAGCTTTTTCCCTCTTGCTTCCATTACCATGGTCTTGTTATACATTACTAGTTTGTTATCTGAAACCCAACATAGATGAAGTTGCATAAGTAGTCTTGATGAGAGCTCTGCAATGGCTTACGGTCACACTACCCTGAGAACGCCCGATCTCGTCTGATCTCGGAAGCTAAGCAGGGTTTGGCCTGGTTAGTACTTGGATGGGAGACCACCTGGGAATACCAGGTGCTGTAAGCTTTTCCCTTCTTGCTTCCATTACCATGGTCTTGTTATACATTACTAGTTTGTTATCTGAAACCCAACATAGATGAAGTTGCATAAGTAGTCTTGATGAGAGCTCTGCAATGGCTTACGGTCACACTATCCTGAGAACGCCCGATCTCGTCTGATCTCGGAAGCTAAGCAGGGTTTGGCCTGGTTAGTACTTGGATGGGAGACCACCTGGGAATACCAGGTGCTGTAAGCTTTTCCCCTCTTGCTTCCATTACCATGGTCTTGTTATACATTACTAGTTTGTTATCTGAAACCCAACATAGATGAAGTTGCATAAGTAGTCTTGATGAGAGCTCTGCAATGGCTTACGGTCACACTACCCTGAGAACGCCCGATCTCGTCTGATCTCGGAAGCTAAGCAGGGTTTGGCCTGGTTAGTACTTGGATGGGAGACCACCTGGGAATACCAGGTGCTGTAAGCTTTTCCCCTCTTGCTTCCATTACCATGGTCTTGTTATACATTACTAGTTTGTTATCTGAAACCCAACATAGATGAAGTTGCATAAGTAGTCTTGATGAGAGCTCTGCAATGGCTTACGGTCACACTACCCTGAGAACGCCCGATCTCGTCTGATCTCGGAAGCTTAGCAGGGTTTGGCCTGGTTAGTACTTGGATGGGAGACCACCTGGGAATACCAGGTGCTGTAAGCTTTTCCCCTCTTGCTTCCATTACCATGGTCTTGTTATACATTACTAGTTTGTTATCTGAAACCCAACATAGATGAAGTTGCATAAGTAGTCTTGATGAGAGCTCTGCAATGGCTTACGGTCACACTACCCTGAGAACGCCCGATCTCGTCTGATCTCGGAAGCTAAGCAGGGTTTGGCCTGGTTAGTACTTGGATGGGAGACCACCTGGGAATACCAGGTGCTGTAAGCTTTTCCCCTCTTGCTTCCATTACCATGGTCTTGTTATACATTACTAGTTTGTTATCTGAAACCCAACATAGATGAAGTTGCATAAGTAGTCTTGATGAGAGCTCTGCAATGGCTTACGGTCACACTACCCTGAGAACGCCCGATCTCGTCTGATCTCGGAAGCTAAGCAGGGTTTGGCCTGGTTAGTACTTGGATGGGAGACCACCTGGGAATACCAGGTGCTGTAAGCTTTTCCCCTCTTGCTTCCATTACCATGGTCTTGTTATACATTACTAGTTTGTTATCTGAAACCCAACATAGATGAAGTTGCATAAGTAGTCTTGATGAGAGCTCTGCAATGGCTTACGGTCACACTACCCTGAGAACGCCCGATCTCGTCTGATCTCGGAAGCTAAGCAGGGTTTGGCCTGGTTAGTACTTGGATGGGAGACCACCTGGGAATACCAGGTGCTGTAAGCTTTTCCCCTCTTGCTTCCATTACCATGGTCTTGTTATACATTACTAGTTTGTTATCTGAAACCCAACATAGATGAAGTTGCATAAGTAGTCTTGATGAGAGCTCTGCAATGGCTTACGGTCACACTACCCTGAGAACGCCCGATCTCGTCTGATCTCGGAAGCTAAGCAGGGTTTGGCCTGGTTAGTACTTGGATGGGAGACCACCTGGGAATACCAGGTGCTGTAAGCTTTTCCCCTCTTGCTTCCATTACCATGGTCTTGTTATACATTACTAGTTTGTTATCTGAAACCCAACATAGATGAAGTTGCATAAGTAGTCTTGATGAGAGCTCTGCAATGCCTTACGGTCACACTACCCTGAGAACGCCCGATCTCGTCTGATCTCGGAAGCTAAGCAGGGTTTGGCCTGGTTAGTACTTGGATGGGA
>NW_026040051.1:1202500-1205000 GCF_023375975.1 Astyanax mexicanus | reverse complement strand
GTAGTCTTGATGAGAGCTCTGCAATGGCTTACGGTCACACTACCCTGAGAACGCCCGATCTCGTCTGATCTCGGAAGCTAAGCAGGGTTTGGCCTGGTTAGTACTTGGATGGGAGACCACCTGGGAATACCAGGTGCTGTAAGCTTTTCCCCTCTTGCTTCCATTACCATGGTCTTGTTATACATTACTAGTTTGTTATCTGAAACCCAACATAGATGAAGTTGCATAAGTAGTCTTGATGAGAGCTCTGCAATGGCTTACGGTCACACTACCCTGAGAACGCCCGATCTCGTCTGATCTCGGAAGCTAAGCAGGGTTTGGCCTGGTTAGTACTTGGATGGGAGACCACCTGGGAATACCAGGTGCTGTAAGCTTTTCCCCTCTTGCTTCCATTACCATGGTCTTGTTATACATTACTAGTTTGTTATCTGAAACCCAACATAGATGAAGTTGCATAAGTAGTCTTGATGAGAGCTCTGCAATGGCTTACGGTCACACTACCCTGAGAACGCCCGATCTCGTCTGATCTCGGAAGCTAAGCAGGGTTTGGCCTGGTTAGTACTTGGATGGGAGACCACCTGGGAATACCAGGTGCTGTAAGCTTTTCCCCTCTTGCTTCCATTACCATGGTCTTGTTATACATTACTAGTTTGTTATCTGAAACCCAACATAGATGAAGTTGCATAAGTAGTCTTGATGAGAGCTTTGCAATGGCTTACGGTCACACTACCCTGAGAACGCCCGATCTCGTCTGATCTCGGAAGCTAAGCAGGGTTTGGCCTGGTTAGTACTTGGATGGGAGACCACCTGGGAATACCAGGTGCTGTAAGCTTTTCCCCTCTTGCTTCCATTACCATGGTCTTGTTATACATTACTAGTTTGTTATCTGAAACCCAACATAGATGAAGTTGCATAAGTAGTCTTGATGAGAGTTCTGCAATGGCTTACGGTCACACTACCCTGAGAACGCCCGATTTCGTCTGATCTCGGAAGCTAAGCAGGGTTTGGCCTGGTTAGTACTTGGATGGGAGACAACCTGGGAATACCAGGTGCTGTAAGCTTTTCCCCTCTTGCTTCCATTACCATGGTCTTGTTATACATTACTAGTTTGTTATCTGAAACCCAACATAGATGAAGTTGCATAAGTAGTCTTGATGAGAGCTCTGCAATGGCTTACGGTCACACTACCCTGAGAACGCCCGATCTCGTCTGATCTCGGAAGCTAAGCAGGGTTTGGCCTGGTTAGTACTTGGATGGGAGACCACCTGGGAATACCAGGTGCTGTAAGCTTTTCCCCTCTTGCTTCCATTACCATGGTCTTGTTATACATTACTAGTTTGTTATCTGAAACCCAACATAGATGAAGTTGCATAAGTAGTCTTGATGAGAGCTCTGCAATGGCTTACGGTCACACTACCCTGAGAACGCCCGATCTCGTCTGATCTCGGAAGCTAAGCAGGGTTTGGCCTGGTTAGTACTTGGATGGGAGACCACCTGGGAATACCAGGTGCTGTAAGCTTTTCCCCTCTTGCTTCCATTACCATGGTCTTGTTATACATTACTAGTTTGTCATCTGAAACCCAACATAGATGAAGTTGCATAAGTAGTCTTGATGAGAGCTCTGCAATGGCTTACGGTCACACTACCCTGAGAACGCCCGATCTCGTCTGATCTCGGAAGCTAAGCAGGGTTTGGCCTGGTTAGTACTTGGATGGGAGACCACCTGGGAATACCAGTTGCTGTAAGCTTTTCCCCTCTTGCTTCCATTACCATGGTCTTGTTATACATTACTAGTTTGTTATCTGAAACCCAACATAGATGAAGTTGCATAAGTAGTCTTGATGAGAGCTCTGCAATGGCTTACGGTCACACTACCCTGAGAACGCCCGATCTCGTCTGATCTCGGAAGCTAAGCAGGGTTTGGCCTGGTTAGTACTTGGATGGGAGACCACCTGGGAATACCAGGTGTTGTAAGCTTTTCCCCTCTTGCTTCCATTACCATGGTCTTGTTATACATTACTAGTTTGTTATCTGAAACCCAACATAGATGAAGTTGCATAAGTAGTCTTGATGAGAGCTTTGCAATGGCTTACGGTCACACTACCCTGAGAACGCCCGATCTCGTCTGATCTCGGAAGCTAAGCAGGGTTTGGCCTGGTTAGTACTTGGATGGGAGACCACCTGGGAATACCAGGTGCTGTAAGCTTTTCCCCTCTTGCTTCCATTACCATGGTCTTGTTATACATTACTAGTTTGTTATCTGAAACCCAACATAGATGAAGTTGCATAAGTAGTCTTGATGAGAGTTCTGCAATGGCTTACGGTCACACTACCCTGAGAACGCCCGATTTCGTCTGATCTCGGAAGCTAAGCAGGGTTTGGCCTGGTTAGTACTTGGATGGGAGACCACCTGGGAATACCAGGTGCTGTAAGCTTTTCCCCTCTTGCTTCCATTACCATGGTCTTGTTATACATTACTAGTTTGTTATCTGAAACCCAA